>NC_061104.1:2949182-2954182 GCF_015104395.2 Macrobrachium nipponense
ATGCAGACACCACCCTGGCAGTGCAGCCTTTCCTTGGTTTGCAAGTTTCTAAATTCAGGTAAAAAAAAAGGGGAATAGATTAAAAAAACATGAGTGGATTTATTAGAATTTTCTGCAGGAGTGACATATTTATAGAGGTAACCAGTAAGTCATCTTTCAAATCAAAATAAGAAAGAGTTTGTTGATATGTTCACAAGAATTTCCCCCTTTCAATGGTTGTAGGCTTCTAGATGAAAAATAGTCGGGAAGTGTTAAAAGCTGTTAAGAAGTGTACGACACCTCAGAAGACTGTCGTCTCCAAGACGAGCAGGAGCATGTAGAGAAGGCGTTAATGCTGTTAGGGAGAGAGAACCGAGATTGTAGAGAAGCATTAATGCTGTTTGGAAGAGAGAACCGAGCATGTAGAGAAGCGTTAATGCTGTTAGGAAGTTTACAGCACCTCATAAAGACTGACGTCTCAAGACAGAGCAGGGAGCATGTAGAGAAGCATTAATGCTGTTAGGAAGAGAGAACCGAGCATGTAGAGAAGCATTAATGCTGTTAGGGAGAGAGAACCGAGCATGTAGAGAAGCATTAATGCTATTAGGAAGAGAGAACCGATCATATAGAGAAGCATTAATGCTGTTAGGAAGTTTACAGCACCTCATAAAGACTGGCGTCTCAAGACAGAGCAGGGAGCATGTAGAGAAGCATTAATGCTGTTAGGAAGAGAGAACCGAGCATGTAGAGAAGCATTAATGCTGTTAGGAAGTTTGCAGCACCTCATAAAGACTGGCATCTCAAGATAGAACAGGGAGCATGTAGAGAAGCATTAATGCTGTTAGGAAGTTTACAGCACCTCATAAAGACGGCGTCTCAAGACAAAGCAGGTAGCATGTGGAGAAGTGATAATGCTGTTAGGAAGTTTACAGCACCTTATAAAGACTGGCGCCTCAAGACAGAGCAGGGAGCATGTAGAGAAGCGTTAATGCTGTTAGGAAGATTACAGCACCTCATAAAGACAATCATTACAGGACTGAAATCCCCCCTTACTTTTAACACAGCACTGGCAGCCGCTCTTGCCCTTGCATCCGTTTTTCCTCACTCTGCCGGTGCAAGTCTCTCCGGATGGAATGCAGACACCACCCTTGGCAGTGCAGCCTTTCCTTGGTTTGCAAGTTTCTAAATTCAGGTAAACAAATGGGATAAATAGATCACAAACATGTAGATTGTGTTATGAGACTTTACTACAGAAATAACTTTTTCTATAGAGGTAACCAGCAAGGCATCTTTCAAATCAAAATCAGTTAAACTAAATGATATTGTTCGCTTGAAAGAGGTTTTTTGCTATGTTCACAGGAATTCCACCATTCCATGGTTCTTAGACTTCTGATTGTTAATGCTGTTAGGAAGTGTACGATACCTTATAAATACTGTCATCTCAAGACAGAGCAAGCATCATGTAGGGAAGTGTTAATGCTGTTAGGAAGTGTACGACACCTTATAAATACTGTCATCTCAGGACAGAGCAGGCATCATGTAGGGAAGTGTTAATGCTGTTAGGAAGTGTACGACACCTTATAAATACTGTCATCTGAAGACAGAGCAGGCATCATGTAGGGAAGTGTTAATGCTGTTAGGAAGTGTACAACACCTTATAAATACTGTCATCTCAGGACAGAGCAGGGACCCTGCAGGGAAGTGTACGACACCTTATAAATACTGTCATCTTAAGACAGAGCAGAGACCATGTAGGGAAGTGTTAATGCTGTTAGGAAGTGTACGACACCTTATAAATACTGTCATCTTAAGACAGAGCAGGGACCATGTAGGAAAGTGTTAATGCTGTTAGGAAGTGTACGACACCTCATAAAGACAACCATTACAAAATTTAAATCCACCCTTACTTTGAACGCAGCACTGGCAGCCACTCTTGCCCTTGCATCCGTTTTTCCTCACTCTGCCGGTGCAAGTCTGTTGGGATGGAATGCAGACACCACCCTTGGCAGTGCAGCCTTTTCTTGGTTTGCAAGTTTCTAATTTCAAGTAAAAAACGGGAATCAGATTAAAAACAAGTAGGGGATATTGAGAATTTACTGCAGAAGTGACATATTTTATAGAGGTAACCAGTAAGTTATCTTTCAAATAAAAATCAGTTAAATTAAATTAACTTAGTCACTTGAAAGAGGTGTTTTATTATAATTATTTTCACAAGAACTTCAGCCTTCCCTGGTTTGTAGGCTTCTGAAGGATAGCTTAAAAAAACAAGTCTGAATGTACAATGCAACTTTGACTCTAAACTTTGACTTTATTTACAGCTTCATTAGATAGCCGTACGTATAGTTCGTCCGGCTAACTGGAAATCTTTATTCGCTTAAATGTAACTTTAAGGAGACTGTCAAATGAATCAAATGCTCCAGTCAGTTAAACAAGCCATAGTCGAATGAAGGAAGTTGGACACTGTTTCCACACACCTTTAACTTATTTTCAGGAAGCTAATTAAATGTGACTGTATACTTGAAAGAGAAAAAAGAGAGAAAGTTAACATACTCGGTACACAGCACTGACAGCCCGTTCCTGTACAACCACTCTTTCTGAGTCTTCCTGGGCACGTTTCTCCGTTAGTGATGCAATAACCTTTCTTCGCCTCACAGTTTTTCGTAGGCTTGCAATTATTAGGGGAACCAGTAGACCCACTACCTTCTGGAAGATTACATATATATAGTATATATATATATACATTCATTGAACATTTCAAGTGTTTCTCCAAATAAAGGTTGGTTTACTAGAAAGATCAGGTGACAGTCACTGCTGCAGGTATAACTCAACTGGAGATTTGAGGTTTAACCCCCGGTGCACGACACTTTCAGCTCTTTCACCAGTTTCTGAAGTCACTGTCCCTGGTAAATTCTCAGTTGCCTGCAAACATCAGCCTTCCTTTCCACACTCCATTCACGATCCATCCATAAGGGAACTGGACTAGCCACAGAGATATAAAACAACCATAGCTCTGTCTCAGACCCACATTCACACCCAAATCCAGCCACTCACTGTGCTGACTTACTCAACGGCAGGCTTCATTCTCACCACAAACAACTTTAATCTCTGTCAACAAGTTATTAATCTCTGAAAACAAGTAAACATTCATACTATACATGCTCTGCACCCTCAACATGGTGTGTTTATCAGTTCTCTCATAAGTTTTCCCATATTATCCCCACACTGTTCTTCAAGCAGTACTCCTGTCATATGATGATTTCTGTGTGTGTGTGTGTGTGTGAGATATGTGTCTGTGACGATAAGTTTGTGATATATGCATTTGTGATACTGGCGATTATTATGTTTAAGTGCACAAACTTTCAATAAGACTGACTGGACTGACTTACTAGCCACACAACACTGACATCCTGTTCCTTTACAACCCATTCAGAAGTTTTAATTACCATTGCTTTCAACTTTCCTGCCCTGCTGCAAAGGTTTTCCTTCTCCCGCGGTGATGCAGAACCCGTTCTTGCTCTTGCATTTCGGCCTTGCTTTGCAGGTGTTAGTGCCGGTTGCTCCGCCTCCTCCTCCCCCTCCTCCACTTCCACCACCACTTTCTGTCATAGGAAGAAAGAAATTCCCTGTCAAAAATACACAATGTTTGTCTCTTTCTCATGTAATTTCAGAATGACAAGAGGGTGGTTGTACTAGGGGCTGAGATGCAGTAGTATATACATATATAATTATATATATATATATATATATATAGTTATATATATATATTATACTATATATATTATATATATATATATATTATATATATATTTATAGTATAGATAATATAATATATATAATATATATATATATATTCTATATATATTTATAGTAGATATATATATGATTATATTATAATATATATTATTTTTTTTTAAATATATATAATTATATATTATATATATATATATATATGTATATATCCTAAATATTGGTTTGTTTATAGTAATATATTACATGGTAAATATAATATATATAATATATATATATATATATATATATTATATTAATATAGAATATTGGATTAAACATCCAAAGGGTGGTGTGATAGGTGGCTGGAATATCATAATGTGCACTTTATATATTAAGATAGATAATATATATATCTATAATATAATATTTAATTAATATTTATATATATATATATATATAAAATATATGTATATATTATATAGATATATACTATATATTATAATATATATATGTGTGTGTGTGTGTCTGTGTGTGTGTGTGTGTGTCTGTGTGTATGCATATTTATAAAGCTTCAAAACCCTTTGATCGATGACCTACTTGGTACGCAGCATTGGCATCCGGTGCCCTTGCAACCCTTCTTCCTGACCCTGCCGGTGCACGTCTCTCCCGCGGTGAAGCAGAACCCGTTGCTGTCCTTGCACTTTTTCCTCGGTGTACAACCTGTATCAAGACAATTTCAAACAACAGCACGATCAAAACACCACAATCAGAAGATCGATTCAGCGTCCCAAGTGCATCAACGTGATTCAGTTTGGTAGTTTAATTCTGAAGGGGTCTGATTCTCTTAGGCATCATTCACTGGGGCATTTGAGTGCTGTCATTAGCACGTGTGGTAAACAAGAATGAGGATTTGTTGTTAAAACTCTGCATTATAAACTGTAGAGAGAGAGAGAGAGAGAGAGAGAGAGAGAGAGAGAGAGAGAGAGAGAGAGAGAGAGAGAGAGAGAACGCAGGCATGACGATTTGTTAAAACTCTGTCTGTGCCACAAATTGCTAAAAATGGCATTTCACAGAAGAGCATCTGGAGGTTTTTAGAGAGAGAGAGAGAGAGAGAGAGAGAGAGAGAGAGACACACACACACACACACACACACGAGGATTATTAAATTTACCCTCTGTGTTATAAACTTAAAAATGAAGACTGCATTAATCTATAGCTGACATTTTATAGAAAAACATTTTGAGGTTCTTTTGAAGAGAGAGAGAGAGAGAGAGAGAGAGAGAGAGAGAGAG
>NC_061104.1:2959182-2986682 GCF_015104395.2 Macrobrachium nipponense
TAAATAAATCAGGAGCGTCGTAAGGGACTGGCCTAGGCATCAGATGCACGGTTGATGTGAATCTACTATAGCCGTGTTAGTCATGTATTCATAAATTTCATAAATGATAATTATAATTTATCCTCAGCTGTCTAACATACGCTAGGATAATGCAAGACTAGTCTAGCAAACCTGTCAAATAATAATGTAAACATTGTATGGAATGTATTCACAATTTGCCACCTCATCTCTGGCCGAGTGAGAGATTTAGGCCCAATGCAGTTCTGAGAGGAACCACCCTTTTGTTGGAGAATGCTTCAGGAATATGCATTAAATAACATTTCAGTTGTAATTTTCAGGTGCGTTCAGTACGTATATGTGATAACAAGGCTCGTTCATTTAATGACCGAATGGAATTCAAGTGTTCTACGATAAATCCTATATTCGAGTCAGTTAATCACAGAACGAGGAATTCTGAATACAAATCGGTATCTTATTAATTCTGGTATTCTAAGAATCTTATATTCAATTCAGTTAATGACAGAATGGAATTCTAAAATGAAATAGTTGTCATTAATTCTGGTATTCAAAGATCAATCCTATATTCGATTCACTTAATTACAGAAAGAGGAATTCTAAATACAAAACGTTGTCTATTAATTCTAGTATTCTCAGACAAATCCTATATTCAATTCAGTTAATGACAAAAATGAATTATAAAATGAAATAGCGCTTATTATTTCTGGTATTCTTAGATTTAATCCTATATTCAAGTCAGTTAATTACAGACCGATGATTCTAATTAGAAAACAGTCTCTATTAATTCAGGTATTCTAAGACTAATCCTACATTCAGTTCACTTAATAACAGAAAGGAATTCTAAAATGAAATAGTTGTCATTTATTCTTGTATTCTAAGATTAATCCTATATTCGATTCAATTCTGGTATTCTAAGATTGATCTTATAATCAGTTCACATAATGACAGAAAGGAATTCTAAAATGAAATAGTTGTCATTAATTTTGGTATTCTAAGAGTGATCCAATATTCGATTCAATTCTGGTATTCTAAGATTTAACCTATATCAAGGATTGCTAGAATGACCTTACATTTCCTAAAATTATTATATTTTCAGTGTGAAGAACGACTGAAAAGTGTTCAGAAATTAAGAGAGTGAGGTTTCGTAGCGACATGTACAATTGTACATTCTGTGCACAATGCTCAGGTAGATACAACAATTAGATTACTTGTAACAACTATGTTCGGCGCTGCGGAGATTCCTTGTTAGACTGCACTGTCTGTGAACACTTGCTGAAGTTGATATCTTTTATCAGTAAATTGGACACGAGAAAAATAGTTTACGTTTGAAACTTTGTCGCCTCCCATGGTACGTAGCTATTTTACAACGTTCTCTTAAATACGACGTAAGTTCGTCGTAGATACGAAATTGCTCGTGAAAGCAATGACAACTGAATTGAGGGGATCAAAAATTGAGATAAATAGTAAATGCGGGCAAAAGCAATAGTAATTAAACTGAAAATAGCACAAAATTGAAAAAAAAAGCAAATACTGTGTAAGTAGCAGAAACTACAATCAAAATGGGAGCGAACTTCGTAGAATACAGTAACAGTGACTGCAGTAAAAGGGGAAGTAACTGTATTTACATGGAACAAGAACTGTATTACTGTAGAAATAGATGTATTGTAGTGAAAGACTCAGGAGAAATCCCAAAATGAAGACTTATGAATCTGAAGGTACTTATGGATCTGAAGACGCTTATGAATTTTAGTAGTAACAATACAACAGCAGTTGTTGTAGTAGAAGGGGAAGAAACTAAACTGAATGAAGCCAATAACTGTATTACTGTAGTGCTGTAACTGTAGTTAAAGGTGCCGTAGAAATCCCCCAAAATAAAAGGCTTATGAATCCTAGAGAAATAGACTGGTTTTGTTGAAGAAATTCGGGTATTGGAAATACTCAGGTTTCCTGAAAGATTTTCGACTATTGTGCCTAAATAGACTCTGGTTTTGTTGAAGAAATTCGGGTATTGGAAATGCTTAGGTTTCCTGACAGATTTTCGACTACTGTGCCTGTTTAAAAAAACGACTGTCTTTTGTCTCGTGAATTCTAAGCTACGTACACCATGAATTCACAGTATTAGAAGACAAAAAATCACTGTTCGAATAACTGAATACGTCGGATTTTTTTTTTCCTTTTTTTTTTGTGTGAAATCCTTGCGAAGTAGTTCAAGTAAAGGTCTCCCAGATATCTGACAAGCGCTGCTTCTTCTTATTCACTTTTAAGCCTAGATGCCTGGCACTTAGAGAGAGATAAAATGTAAACAAACGCTTCTTCTTCTTTTTGCCTTTTAAGCCCAGATGACTGACACTTAGAGAAAGGATGTAAACAAGCGCTTCTTCTTCTTCACGTTTAAACCCAGATGTTGGTCGTTTCCCCAGATGTCTAATACTTAGAGATAGGATGTCAGTAAACGCTGCTGCTTCTTGTTCGCTTTCAAACTTAGTGTCTGTGGTTTCCCCAAATGTCTGACACTCAAGAGATATAGGATGTAGACAAATGCTCCTTCACCCATTGTCTGTGGTTTCCCCAAATGTCTGACACTCAGAGATAGGATGTAAACAAACTCTTCTTCTTCTTCTTACCCTTTTCGGTATCTCAGCGGCCCTGACTGCGCACGATAGGACGGCCAATACTGCCAGAGACAGTAACAGCCCTCCTTTGCCGACGGTCCTCTTCGGAGCCATCATCGTCATCATCATCAGCAGCATGGTGTCGAAGACCGCCGTTGCTCGCCGGTCGTGTGTGTGTGTGAGGCTACGATACCCTGGCGATGATGGTGAGGCACTGGTGGCTCCTGCCTTTTGAAGTTGGCTTGTAAAGTCTTCTGTTCTGTTTCGTGCGTGCGTTTGTCCATCCACTGTCCTCCTCCTCCTACTCCTTGTCAGTTGTTTTCGTTTTGTAATTTAAGGGAAGATTGATGTGTTTTCTGCACGTAGGCGTGTGTGTGTGTGTGTGTACATACGTGTGTGGGAAGGGGTTTGAAACTACCAATCTGTCAGGTATCATCAGAAAACGCGCGGCGGCAGCAAGTGTTTTGAAAAATGTGCCTCGATCGTTTGATTTGAAGCGGCACAGGTTGTATTATGAAATCCACGCCTCCGTCTCTCTCTCTCTCTCTCTCTCTCTCTCTCTCTCTCTCTCTCTCTCTCTCTCTTTGTCTCTCGCCCAGAGTAAATAGAGATAAGAAAATAATTATATCGGGGAACAAACTTCCTTGTATCCATCGTGAAAGTAGTACGTAAAAGTAGGCCACTAGGTATAGCAATTTTCTTTTTATGTCTTGTGTAAAATTTTGAAGGAATTTACATAAAATATAAATAGAAAGATGCATTTGAATAATATACATTTCAGCGGATGTTCAATAGTTTCAAATTAGTAAGTTCATAAGTCTACAGACTCTCCGTGACTTTGGCTGTAGACTTTCAATGATTTTCAATGACTTAAGTTGTAGCATTTCTAAGACTCTCAATGACTTTGGCTGTAGATGTTCAAAGAATTTAAATGATTTCCAGTGACTCTGGTTGTAGACTTTCAAAGACTGCCTTTTGGAAAAGGTCTGTCCCTTTCTCAAAATATTCCTGCGCACATCACAATCTATTCATCATCGAATGATAGCATAACAAATCAATAATTCATTTTTGTTCATCCACTAATTAGCCTTAAATTAACTGTTAAGTGGATATCCATATGATTATTTTTTTAGATATTTTGTTTTGTTTTGTTATTTCAGATATCGAACCAGAAACACTTTCTTTCGCAAGAGAAGCATTTTCCTTAACTCTGAGGAAATATTCAGCTTTCTGTTACACACACACACATACACACCTTCCTTAGTCTCCTTGTGAAGGTGAGATACTTCAACTAGATAATTTCCACTTAGTACACCTGTCGTCGTAGTCTCTTGTAAAATGGTAATATTCTTTCTTTGTGAAACCTATTACTCGCCTTTTTCACTTATCATCCTTTCTTTATCGCTATATTTCCTACTTCCAGGAAAGTGGACTAATGCACTATTCTTTATCGCTTATTCTTTACTTCCAGGAATAGAGGACTAATGCACCATTCTTTATTGCTATATTACTTACTTCCAGGAACCATTCTTTATTGCTACATTTCTTACTTCCAGGAATAGCGGACTAATGCACCATTCATTATCGCTTATTCTTTACTTCCAGGAATAGCGGACTAATGCACCATTCTTTATTGCTACATTTCTTACTTCCAGGAATAGTGGACTAATGCACCAATCTTTATCACTTATTCTTTACTTCCAGGAATTGCGGACTAATGCACCATTCTTTACTGCTATATTTCTTACTTCCAGGAATAGTGGACTAATGCACCATTCTTTATTGCTATATTTCTTACTTCCAGGAATAGAGGACTCTTTATGCACATTCTTAATGCGATATTTGCTATATTTCTTACTTCCAGGAATAGAGGACTAATGCACCATTCTTTATTGCTATATTTCTTACTTCCAGGAAAAGGGGACTAATGCACCATTCTTTATCACTTATTCTTTGCTTCCAGGAATAGCGGACTAATGCACCATTCTTTATTGCTATATTTCTTACTTCCAGGAATAAAGGACTAGTGCACCATTCTTTATTGCTATATTTCTTACTTCCAGGAATAGCGGACTAATGCACCATTCTTTATTGTTATATTTCTTACTTCCAGGAATAGTGGACTAATGCAACATTCTTTATTGCTATATTTCTTACTTCCAGGAATAGCGGACTAATGCACCATTCTTTATTGCTATATTTCTTACTTCCAGGAATAGCGGACTAATGCACCATTCTTTATTGCTGTATTTTTTACTTCCAGGAGTAGCGAACTAATGCACCATTCTTTATCACTTATTCTTTACTTCCAGGAATAGCGGACTAATGCACCATTCTTTATTGCTATATTTCTTACCTCCAGGAATAGAGGACAAATGCACCATTCTTTATTGCTATATTTCTTACTTCCAGGAATAGAGGACTAATGCATCATTCTTTATTGCTATATTTCTTAACTTTCCAGGAATAGGCGAGGAAAAAACTAATGCACCATTCTTTATTGCTATATTTCTTACTTCCAGGAATAGCAGACTAATGCACCATTCTTTATTGCTATATTTCTTACTTCCAGGAATAGCAGACTAATGCACCATTCTTTATTGCTGTATTTTTTACTTTCAGGAATAGCGGACTAATGCACCATTCTTTATCACTTATTCTTTACTTCCAGGAATAGAGGACTAATGCACCATTCTTTATTGCTATATTTCTTACTTCCAGGAATAGCGGACTAATGCACCATTCTTTATCACTTATTCTTTACTTCCAGGAATAGCGGACTAATGCACCATTCTTTATCACTTATTCTTTACTTCCAGGAATAGAGGACTAATGCACCATTCTTTATTGCTATATTTCTTACTTCCAGGAATAGCGGACTGATGCACCATTCTTTATTGCTATATTTCTTACTTCCAGGAATAGCGGATTAATCTCGTGTTCACTATCTCCGATTCTTAAGAGTATTTGGCGCTCTAAGATAAGGGATCAGCGTGTCTGAATCTCGTGTTGGTAATCTCCTTTGAATTGGGAATGATCAACGGCTAGACATGAACGAGACAGCTATTTAAGGTTAGAAAAATGGTATTTGGAGAGAGAGAGAGAGAGAGAGAGAGAGAGAGAGAGAGAGAGAGTTATTTGCGGTCAGATAACAGTGTCTTTGGAAAGCCTATGAGAGAGAGAGAGAGAGAGAGAGAGAGAGAGAGAGTTATTTGCGGTCAGATAACAGTGTCTTTGGAAAGCCTATGAGAGAGAGAGAGAGAGTGTGTGTGTTTTGGGCTCAGAAAACAATGTCTTTGGAAAGCCTGAGAGAGAGAGAGAGAGAGAGAGAGAGAGAGAGAGAGAGAGAGAGAGAGAGAAGCAAATCCACAAGTGGCTGAATAATCTTTCCGGATGATAAATCCGGATAAGTGAACAAAAAATCCGGATAAGTGGGGGTTTATCAGAAGCGGTTATTCCAGGTCTTTCAACTTTGACCTACCGGATTGCGACGCCTTGTCGAGCCTGTTTGTTCATTTGTTTTGTCACTTAGTTTGTTATGCTCCCTAGCATTACTTGGGTTAAATTCCTAAATTTTGTTTATTATTATTATTATTATTATTATTATTATTATTATTATTATTATTATTATTATTACTATTTCTTTTTTTTTGTTTTTTTTCTCCATCACAGTCCTCCAATTCGACTGGGTGGGTATTTATAGTGTGGGGGTCCGGGTTTGCATCCTGCCTCCTTAGGAGTCCATTACTTTTCTTACTATGGGCGTGCCGTTTCCTATGATCACACTCTTTTCTGCATGAGTCCTGGAGCTACTTCAGCCTCTAGTTTTTTCTAGATTCCTTTTCCAGGGATCCTGGGATCGTGCCTAGTGTTCCTATGATTATGGGGTACAATTTCCACTGGCATATCCCATATCCTTCTTATTTCTATTTTCAGATCTTGATACTTATCCATTTTTTCCCTCTCTTTCTCTTCAACTCTGGTGTCCCATGGTATTGCGACATCAATGAGTGATACTTTCTTCTTGACTTTGTCAATCAACGTCATGTCTGGTGTATTTGCACGTATCACTCTATCCGTTCTGATACCATAGTCCCAGAGGATCTTTGCCTGATCGTTTTCTATCACTCCTTCAGGTTGGTCCTCGTACCACTTATTACTACAAGGTAGCTGATGTTCCTTGCACAGGCTCCAGTGGAGGGCTTTTGCCACTGAATCATGCCTCTTTTTGTACTGGTTCTGTGCAAGTGCCGGACATTCGCTTGCTATGTGGTTCATGGTTTCATTTTTCGTATTGCACTTCCTACATATGGGAGAGATGTTATTTCCGTCTATCGTTCTTTGAACATATCTGGTTCTTAGGGCCTAATCTTGTGCCGCTGTTATCATTCCTTCAGTTTCCTTCTTTAGCTCTCCCCTCTGTAGCCATTGCCACGTGTCATCGCTGGCTAGTTCTTTAGTCTGTCTCGTGTATTGTCCGTGCATTGGTTTCTTGTGCCAGTCTTCTGTTCTGTTTGTCATCCTCCTGTCTCTGTATATTTTTGGGTCTTTGTCTACTTTTATTAGTCCTTCTTCCCATGCACTCTTTAGCGACTCGTCTTCACTGGTTTTCAGATATTGCCGCAGTGCTCTGTTCTCGATGTTGACGCAGTCCTCTATACTTAGTAGTCCTCTCCCTCCTTCCTTTCGTGTTATGTATAGTCTGTCCGTATTTGCTCTTGGGTGTAGTGCTTTGTGTATTGTCATATGTTTCCTGGTTTTCTGATCTTGCTGTGGAGTTCTGCCTTCGTCCATTCCACTATTCCTGCGCTGTATCTGATTACTGGCACTGCCCATGGGGTTTGTTTTATTGGCTTTTATCATATTTCCTCCATTGAGTTTTGACTTGAGTATCGCCTTGAGTCTCTGCATATATTCTTTCCTGATCATTTCCTTCATCTCTTGGTGTTTTATATCC
The DNA here is from genome assembly GCF_015104395.2 of Macrobrachium nipponense. NCBI lineage: Eukaryota > Metazoa > Arthropoda > Malacostraca > Decapoda > Palaemonidae > Macrobrachium > Macrobrachium nipponense. Next base: position 2,966,770 of record NC_061104.1, read on the forward strand.
CATCCTTCCATTATTCCCAGGTATTTGTATCCAGTCTCATCTATGTGTTTGATATTGCTCCCATCTGGTAGCTTTATCCCTTCAGTTCTTGTTACTTTGCCCTTTTGTATGTTGACTAAGGCGCATTTTTCTATTCCAAACTCCATCCTGATGTCCCCAGATACAATCCTTACAGACTGGATTAGGGTATCTATTTCCTTGATGCTCTTACCATACAGCTTGATGTCGTCCATGAACATCAGATGGTTAATTCTGTTGCCTCTTTTCTTGAGTTGGTACCCAGCATCCATCTTCTGTAGTACTTTTGTCATGGGAATCATGGCTACTACGAAGAGTAGTGGGGACAGCGAGTCTCCCTGGAAGATCCCTCTCCTGATATTAACCTCTGCTAGTCTTATTCCAGAGCTTGTAAGTATTGTATTCCAGTTGGGCATTGTATTTTTGAGGAAACTGATGGTGTTTTCCTCTGCCCCATATATTTTCAGGGATTCTATTAGCCATGTGTGTGGTATCATGTTGAAGGCTTTCTTATAGTCTATCCATGCCATGCTTAGGTTGGTTATCCTTCTCCTACTGTTCTTCATTACAATTTTGTCTATGAGGAGCTGGTCTTTTGTGCCCTTACACTTCCTTCTGCAGCCTTTCTGTTGGTGGGGGAATGTGTTTGTCTCCTCTAGGTAGTTGTATAGCCTTTCACTGATGATACCTGTTAGTAACTTCCACATTATTGGTAGGCAGGTGATAGGCCTGTAGTTACTGGCTATATTTCCCTTACTCTTGTCTTTTTATACTAATGATGTCCTTCCTGTGGTCATCCATTTGGGTGCATGGTGATTTGAGGTACAATGCAGGAGTTGTTCTGCTATTCGTGGGTGTAGGGCGTTGAAGTTTTTGAGCTAGTATCCATGGACTTCATCGGGACCTGGGGCTTTCCAGTTTGGCATTTTCTTTAGTTGGTGTCTGACTGTGTCTGTCGTGATCTCTGTGAATCTTTGTTTTATTCTCCCTGTTTCTTCTTTCTTGACTTCCTGGAGCTATGTTGCATGTTTGTTATGTGATACCGGATTGCTCCATATGTTTTCCTAGAGTCTCTTACTTGGTTCGGCTTCAGGAATTTCTTGGTGGTTGTCTTCCCCTGTAAGTTGGCTGTATAGTCTCTTCTGGTTAGTTCCGAATAGTTTGTTCTGTTGGTATCCTTATTCCTGTTCATGTACCGTTGGATCTTATGTGCTTTGGCCTTAAGCCTCTGTTTTACATCTTCTATTGTGTTGTTTAGTCCCCTCTCTTGTACTTTGTATTTCTCGTTGAGTTCCTCCCTTGTTTTCTTGCTTCTTAGCCTTTTTTCTGCCATCTCTTTCAGTTTACTCAAGTCAGATCTCATCACCATGATTTGCTTTTCCAGGCGCCTTTTCCAAGGCGGTTGCTGTTTTAGTTTCTGTTGGGTTGGATGTGCTGGTGGTGTTGGTGTTCGTATCCCCATCAGTTCTGCTACTAATCTTGCTCCTGCATATGCCAAGTTATTTGTTTCTGTGATACTGGTGGTGTGTATTATGCCCATTATTTCATTGACCTCACTTGTTTTCTCCCTTAATTTCTTGGCGTTGTAGGCTTTCATGGAGGGGATCTTTGTTCTCTCTGTATCTGGCTCCATCCATTGTCTAATCTTTTCTACCCATTCCGTCCTCTCTGTTACTTCGTCGGTGTTTCTTCGAGTGTCGTTGTTTGATACCTCTTCATCTGTCGTCTTCTGTGGCATCGTCTCTTAGTTCGTCTTCGGTTAATTCGTTGTCGTGTGACATTTCCCTTTCCAGTTCTTCTCTTTCTGTTGGGGAGAGCAAGTTCTTTTTCTTTATGTTCCTTACTTGATCTGCCAGCATCTGCTCTGTTTGGGGGGTGTTATTCCTCTCATTCCAGATGTTGACCAACCTTCTTCTATATCCTCTCTCCGTCGGGTTGCTTCTGATGTAGCATCTCCATATTTCCTGTTGGCAGAGGTTCCATTTACGTCGTTGTCGTTTATTCCTTCATTTCTTTCCATCATTGCTGAGTTTTGCTATTTAACCCATAGCTGGACCCTACCCCATCAGGGATAGGTACTCATTTACAGCTGAGTAGACTGAGGAAATTATGGTAAAGATTCTTTCCCAAGGAATCAACGCCGATAAGAGCGGTCACCCATCCAACGACTGACCAGCCCCAATGTTGTTTAACATGTCGATCGATGACCTAACTCACTCTGCCACGGCGCCACATATTATTATTATTATTATTATTATTATTATTATTATTATTATTATTATTATTATTTTATTATTATTATTATTATTATTATCATTATCATTATTATTATTATTATTATTATTATTATTATTATTATTATTATTATTATTAAAAATTATTATTATTATTATTATTGTAAAAGTACACTACTTTTTATTTATTTTCTTACTTGGGTTAAATTTCTGTCTTTCATTATTATTATTATTATTATTATTATTATTATTATTTTGTTAAAGATGATGGCAGCATCAGTGGAATTGATTTTATATATGGTCTTTTCAATTCTTCTTATTATTCTCTTCTCATCAGGGCTGATATTTTGCTAATAGCTGGCCGATGTTCATATCTCGGTGAAAGAAATGTTTTCTAAAAATAATAATTTATTGATATGATAACAAAAGTGGTTAACAAATCTTAGTCTAAGGGCGTAACGGAATTCCAACGTTTCCAACCGTATCATCGGTTCATTTTCAAGGAAAGGTGAGCTTGAACTGATTGGAATGGGGTCGTTCGCCGAACGACCCCATTCCAATCAGTTCAAGCTCACCTTTCCTTGAAAATGAACCGATGATACGGTTGGAAACGTTGGAATTCCGTTACGCCCTTAGACTAAGATTTGTTAACCACTTTTGTTATCATATCAATAAATTATTATTTTTAGAAAACATTTCTTTCACCGAGATATGAAACATCGGCCAGCTATTAGCAATATCAGCCTGATGAAGAGAATAATAAGAAGAATTGAAAAGACCATATATAAAATCAATTCCACTGATGCTGCCATCATCTTTAACAAAACATGTTTGAGAGAGGGTCTCCTACCTTCATATATTTATATTATTATTTTATTATTATTGAAAAAATAAAAACAGAATTAGCAAAGCAAGAATCGGGAAAGAAGCAACGACCAATAACAAAAAGAAACACGCAAAGCAATGCTTACGATAACAGTTATCTAAAAGAACACACACACACACACACATGTACACATGAACATATTGCACACATGCGCCCCACATACCGCCAACTATCGCAGCCAAGTGATAAATTGATAAATTTCCAAGTTATACACTCCCATAAATTTCTCCCACATCAGAAGATTATATATTGAGTTTGGACAACGAGAAGTAAACTATTTTATTTACGAGAGGGAGTGGGGCCTGGGTGGGTAGGGGGTCTTCCCCCCTCCCTCCCCCCCTTCTCCAGGTGATGAAATCTTGGGAAATACCAAAGGTTACGACTTTGTTACGAAATATATAGAATGTTTGGAATTTTTCGCTTACTCGGGGAGTAAGCCTGTAAGCCTACAAACTACTTTGCTGTTGTTCTTGCTGTTGTTATTCTTGTTGGGGGGGGGGGGGTTGTTAGAAAATCCCTATGAAAAAAAGCTTATAAAGTTCTGAAGAAGGTGTTTCGCGTTGAGTTAAAGAACAGGAATTTTAGGATAGGATATTTGTGATTTTTTAATAGAATGAAAATGTAAAAAATAAATATTGTGCATGTTAAACAGTATAAAACAATTATTTATAATAAAATATAACTTATTCATTTTAATTTTCGTGGGTGAAAAACACGCTATTTGACCGTAGATTTTTTATTGCACGCGTCCCAAGTAAGGTGGAGGTCGGACTACACCCCGTTGTTTTCCCTGTTGGTAGATGTAAATGGTTTAGTGCGCTCTAAGATTTAGCTCATTGTTATTTTGTGGAGCTTTTGCTTAATCCTTAGTCGGGGTCGTTGGTTGTGTGTGTGTGTGTTTTTTTTTTTTTTTTTTTTTTTTCTTTTTTGCTTAATTCAAAGACAGGGTAGCCGGTCTTTTGAGTGATGATTTTCTAGGTGCTTCCCTGTTCCTTTTTGTCTTTCATTTTTATAAGAGCAATCGTTCTCAACCTTTTTCTTCTCCTCAGCTTAATCCCTAGTCGGGGTCGCTGTTTTAGAACGAGTCTTTTCCAGGCATTTCTGTATACCATCCTCCATTCGTGCATTCCTTGAAACTTCTGGTACTGAACTACAAAACATTGGGATGAGGTTGCCAGGACCGCACCTTGTCTGTGCAATATTATACATATATGTGCGCACACACATACACACATATATGTAAACACTTGAGAGAGAGAGAGAGAGAGAGAGAGAGCAGACTTCCTCTTTTTTTCAGTAACCTTTTGAAATGAGGTTGGTGGCCTCGCATTACTTTGTTTCCTGTCCCCAGGTAATTGATGAAATCGACCCCAGACAGCGAACAAAAGAAAATTCTAATAAATCATGATTTCATATATAACGAGTTTCCTGAAATAATGAAAAAGAAATAATTGTAGAAAATACGATTAATCCATAGCTACACAGCTTTGGTCGAACGTGACACCACTGGTGAAAAAAAATAATATAAAGGTTATATAATCCAAAAAGAAAAGATATATATGAAATAAAAATTGATGAACGTATACGGCATACGGATTAAAAAGTTGTTGTTCCTTAATTTATTTTATACATAAATCATCGAGGATGCGATACATTCCCACAGGGTGGTTCATATTTCACCCTGGAAAGGTGGAAGACCTGTCAAATTTACCACTGGGCATAACTATTTCACCTGTGTGGGCTTTTTCGGTTTTAAGAGTCGGTTTTCTAAGCATTTACATAGATGGATCAAAGGTTTAGATATTCCGGTGCTACAGAATTTTGTTGTAATAGATTTTTAAATTGTAAAATAGCTTTCCATCTCTGAGGCCACAACTGGCATCCCAATTACGATGGTCAGGTTTGTTCAGTTTATTGGCTTCCAGAACCTAGCTTCCAAATTTTCTAAGCATTCACGTAAAACGATCAAAGGTTTAGGTCATTCAGTGTGACAGAATCTTGGTTTAAATTCTGAAGCCACTACTGGCGTTACACTTATGATGGTCAAGTAGGATGGGGGGGGGCGGGGTGGGGGGGTTCCTAGAGTGTTGGCTTTTAGCACCTGTATTCCAAAAGTCTGTTTGCAGGTTTTCTAAACATTTACATAAAGAGAGCAAAGGTTTAAATCCTACTTTATGTCAGATTACAATTAAAATCCTGACGGCCACTTCGAAGTCCAGATTAAATCCAGTTTAAATCTGGACCATTTATTTAAGAGGCTCAGATTTTTTAAGTCATATTTTGAACTACAGATTTAATATTTCAATCTCTGAGGACACTGCGAAGTCCAGATTACATCACGTTTGAATATCAACCAGTTATTTTAAATTAAGTTGAAATCTGAAGCGTTATAAACCTTACTAAATTGCGACACCCACCAAATACATCCCTAATTCATTCTGGAATCGAGTTTATATCATTTAATCATTTGCATACTGTCCCCTTTCCCACACGCACCCCCCCCCACCCCACCAAAAAAAAAAAGTTACCCCCATTGTAATTTCGAGTTTGCTTTTGGCTTTTTTTTTCTTTTTTTTTTTAGCTGAAAGGGGAACAGTGACCCCAAACTGAAATGAATTAGTTCATGGAAAAGTATTAGGAGGAAATAGATGAGTTTTGGTGGAATTTCAATATGGTGAAGTTACATTATACTCTGTGGTGCTTAGGGACAAAAATTTAATGGAAGAATCTTCTTGTATTTTCATAATCTACCCAACAGTTTTATCTAATTATTTACTAATTTACCAACTTATTTGTTCCATTTTTATGAAGTGATTTTTCTTTCTGTATTTTGCATTACCTTCTGTTACTTTCCAATGAACAATATATTCTTTTGAAGCTTGAATTTTAAATCAGTGGTCCATTTTTTGGGCTTCTTCCATAAGAATAGGGTTTGTCTTGTGAATAATAATAATAATAATAATAATAAATAATAATAATAATAAGATAATAATAATAATAATAATAATATACTGGAAACAAAGGTCTTGATGGATACAGTAATCTGTAGTTTACAGATGCGAAGTGAAATTTAATGTAAATTTTTAGTTTAATATTTGACCATAATTTCTTCTTTGCCTTCAGCTTTTCCCATTTCTATATGGGGTCGCTGTTTCTAGTCAGCCATAACAGAAACCCCTAAAAAACGTTGTATGTTGCAATCTTCAATGAATGTAATAATCATTAAGTCTATTCTGGGTAAAAAACAACAAAATAAACCATTGTCTCGCTAGGTACGAATTCTTCTATACAACAGAATGCAATCGTAGAAATGAAGTAGATTAATAGAGGACATACGAAGGTATTCCGATTATATCTCAGCTATTTGACACGAAAGTTACCTCCCAAAGTCACGGGTGTGATAATATCTCTCAGATACTTGTCACGAAAGTTACATTCCCAAGTCACGGATGTGAGATGAAATCGATACATTTCATTAATGACACGTGATATTCTCACGCAACACGAGTGGTTAAAAGATATAACAGTTTCATTCTACCTTGCCACGCGAAATTGTAAAAGGGGACTTTTTGACACGTGGTGGAACCCTTAGAATATTAAAACGTGAAATGAAGGAACTATTTCAAAGGGTCCTTTTTGACACGTGGTGTGACCCTTAGAATATTAAAACGTGAAATAAAGGAACTATTTCAAAGGGTCCTTTTTGACACGTGGTGTGACCCTTAGAATATTAAAATGTGAAATGAAGGAACTATTTCAAAGGGTCTTTTTTGACACGTGGTGTGACCCCTAAAATATTAAAATATGAAATGAAGGAACTATTTCAAAGGGTCCTTTTTGACACGTGGTGTGACCCCTAAAATATTAAAATATGAAATGAAGGAACTATTTCAAAGGGTCCTTTTTGACACGTGGTGTGACCCTTAAAATATTAAAACGTGTAATGAAGGAACTATTTTAAAGGGTCCTTTTTGCCATGTGGCGTGATCCTTGAAATATTAAAATGTGATATGAAGGAACTATTTTAAAGGTGACTTTTTGGCATGTGGCATTACCCTAAAAATATTAAAACGTGAAAGGAAGGAACTATTTAAAGGGGACTTTTTGACACGTGGTGTGACCCTTAAAATAATAAAATGTGATATGAAGGAAATATTTCAAAGGTGACTTTTTGACACGTGGGATTACCCTTAAAATATTAAAAGGTGAAATGAAGGAACTATTATAAAGGGGACTTTTTGACACGTGGTGTGACCCTTAAAATATGAAAACGTGAAATGAAGGAGTTATTTCAAAGGTTCCTTTTTGACATGTGATATGAAGGAACTATTTTAAAGGTGACTTTTTGACATGTGGCATTACCCTAAAAATATTAAAGCGTGAAAGGAAGAAACTATTTTAAAGGGGACTTTTTGACACATGGTGTGACCCTTAAAATAATAAAATGTGATATGAAGGAAATATTTTAAAGGTGACTTTTTGACACGTGGGGTTACCCTTAAAATATTAAAAGGTGAAATGAAGGAACTTTATAAAGGGGACTTTTTGACACGTGGTGTGACCCTTAAAATATTAAAACGTGATATAAAATAACTATTTTAAAAGAGAATTTATGACACGTGGCCTGACATTAAAAACGTGAAATGAGGGAACATTTTAAAATCCCTTTTTTAACCTCCTTTTAAGGGTAATGCTTAGGCCCTTAAAACGTGACATCAAGGGGGCCCTTTTTTGTGCATTTAAAGGATTCTTTGTAACATGTGGCATGACCCCTAAAAATGTACAATGAAGAAACATTGTACCCAAAGTTTTTAAGGGTTCTATTTGACACGAGGCATGCGGAAAACATACGACAAACAAACAAACTTATAAATGAATAAAAAACATATGAATAATTGTCTTTTTACTGAGAAACATGATTATTTCTTCCCTATACAGGAATTCGAGACAACGTAGATACACGACACGTAACTCAGCTGAGGTGAGCAGGTGTATTTTCTCGCTCGCTCGCCTTGCTTGTGTGTGTGTGTATGTGTGTGCACGTAATTGTGTCCGTGCGTGTGTGACAGACACAGGTGTTCCACGCATTCGTGGAATGATTTAAAAATCAAGCGAGGCACAGTCACTGGGACAGAAGTCATGATGACTTTGGAGATTAAAAGTTCACACTTTTCAATTTGTTGTTCAGAAGGACACTGAATGTGGGATTTCCAAGGTAAAGAGAAGAAGGGCTTTTGTATATGTATGTATGTATGTATGTATCATGTATGTATGTATGTATGTATGTATGTATGTATGCATGTAATTATGTATCTATATCTATATCTATATCTATATCTATATCTATATATATATATTAACAACAGGAGCGTTGCCCCCGCTATTTTCATATTTGGTAAGCGTTTAGCCATAACGGAAAGCGAACTGGTATAATTTGTCTCTCTCTCTCTCTCTCTCTCTCTCTCTCTCTCTCTCTCTCTCTCTCAAGGCAATCACTGGCAATATCCTTCCTCTCTCTCTCTCTCTCTCTCTCTCTTGCAACCTCCACTCCATTATCTAAGGTCACCAAATCAGAGTCGGAGCTACAAAAATATATGTTTATTCAAAGCAAAGTACTAATTGAATAATTCAGGTTCTTACAGGATAATCAATAGAATGATAATTCATAGTTCAAGTCTCACAGACAACCCCCCGGTATTTTAATAGTCTTAATTGGTAATTAGTCAAACACCAATTATCTCTTCTCCAAAATATAGTCCCCTCACTAGGACACTTATTCCGCTCACTAGGACACTTGGTCCCCTCCACTACGAAACTCAGTCCTCTCACTAGAACCGCCTGTTAGCACACACAATTGTAAAGACAAAGTCAAAAGATTAAATGAAATAGAACATCTTTACAAAATATCAAAAACAGAGTAAGCCACAACTTTGGCTAAAGCATATTGACTCTTACCCATTACAGCTTGGAACGTCACACACAGAAACAAATATAACTTTCGCAGAGCTATCCCGGCATTCTGCCTTTTTCTCCCCGTAGCTGTTTCCATCCTTCTCCTAGTTACCTTCCGTTAAGAACGAAAGAGGCGCACACATACAGACAATCTCACGCCCTTCGTCCACACCCAGAACTACTTTCAACTAGTTTCAAAGTCACCTTATCTCGAACTCACATACCCACAGGACGACCATTGACCTGCTAAGCAAGCATCTTAATGTCACACCATCCCAGAAAAGTGTTATCAGCTTTCTTAAGCTGTCGCTCGGACTCTGTCTCCATAGGAAGTTAAATATGATGAATCTGTACATACCCCTTACTACAGATTAGCTCGGCCACCATCGTGGCTAGCCCCAGCCTAGCCACAGGCTACGTAAAACAGCTCAGATATAAAAAAAACACATTGGCTAGTAATAACTGCACGTCTCTGGCAGTACAAAGTAATGTCTATCACGTTTCATCTCCAAAAACAATCGGGTGTAGAAACTTTTTCTGCATCTTGGACTCTTGAATATCCCTCTTTGTCTGCAACTGCCTGCACAGGCTCGTAGCACGCTGTAGGAAGGCAAAACATCTCCCAGCGGAAGACATCTAACAGCTTCTGTAGACCCAAAAGCGCTGTAGAACTCTGTAGACTCGCAAAAACTCTTGTAATTAGGCACAAAACAGCAACATCTCTGCAACGGCTGGTGGGCGTCTTGCTAGTGTCGGGGAGCGACGATTATGCTGTGTTTAAGTATGTCAGTCAAGTCATCGGTCAATCAAAAAAGAATTAACCCCAGACATACTACTTCTATCAAATAATGACCACAAAAATTCAGAAATACTAACTGAACGTCTCCCAATTAACTCCATTTAATATGACCACTAAACTAATTTCTAACTTCAACTCGTGAAGGAACTCCATATGACCACTAAATCATAAGTCATTATCACAACTCCGCAAAGAAAATATTAAGTTCTCTAACTTAATTCTCCAAACTCACATACCAGCACACACAATCAAGAATTCAGACTCACAGGAACTCCACGGACTTCTGCACTCACATTTCAAACTCACAAATTCTCACAAGTAAAAAAAAAAGAAAAAAGTAATGAGCCCAAGAAAAAAAAATCACGTAACAAGCCCAGCCCCAAAATTATCACTGAAAAATGTTCTCTCAAGCTCTGATATTACAGCAACCCACAAAATCAGTAAAAACTCTCTTCACCGCTCACATAATTAATTTCAATGAGACTTAATGTCAAATGCCCATCATACAATTCACAAATCCCAACAAATTACATCTTCCGTCCAAAAGAAATGCTATTTAAAGCTCAATCCACAATTACATCTCTCATAGGAAAAGGAAAAAAAAGAAAATAAAAAAAGATAATGACAAGTGAAGTTCCCCCATCACAAAGCACATAATATATGCATGATATACATAACCCCGCATTTTCCCCAACAAATGCAATATGCATAGTTACGGAATTTTCCCATCGCAACTTTTCAAGCTATTGGACACGGCCAGAAAGCAACCTCTTACACATGCACTTTCATGAAATGTTATGGTCAATATTTCCAGATATTGCAAAAACTCTGAGCTATCACCACTAGAGGAAAAGAGTCATGACACCGGACTCATCACAGCGTTGTCAGCCTAGTCAGACTTCCAACTTCGGAAACCCATGATTCTCATAAAAAGGTTCTATACTGACATTATATCAGCACATTTCACAAAATTATCTCCAGGATATGACTAAGGTGTTCAAAATTTGTCTCAAAGACATAACTCTCGCATGATACTGCCCAATTATATAAAAAAAATTATCACCTATCCGGGAAAAAAAAGCTACGGTAAACTCGTAATTCAGCAATTATATGCCTCCAAAAATAACTCACTGGTGAACATAAAAAATCCCAGCATCTCCATAGGACCACAATGCAGTAATGCCACTCACTTCCAATTAGTCACGAAACCAAAAAGAACCACAGAACTCTTCTCTTGGCTCGAAAAACTCCCAGAAAAAAAAGTCATAACCACCAAAAAAAAGTTACCCCCAAAGATTAATGCCATCTCCATATATATATAAATATATATCACCATACTAATAATAACACCACCCCAGTGATGAAAATATTACCTCCATTTAACCCTTAAACGCCGAATGGACGTATTAAACGTCGAGTCAAAATCTCCCCGGATTTCCGAATGGACGTACCATACGTCGGCTCAAAAAAGTTTTTTTAAAAATTCGCGGAAAAATACTTATAGGCCTACCAGCCAAAAACTTTTGAATCACGCGCCTTGGGGGATGCTGGGTGGTTCACGGAAAAAATCATACGTGCAATTGTGGTAATGTTTGCACCATTTTAAATTAGCCGTTACATAAAGTTTTATATATAAAAATGTACGCAATTTCATGTAGAATACAACGAAAAATAATTGAAGGTTGTAGCTTTTCTCATTTTCGAAATATTTGCATATAAATCACGATAAATAGAAAAAAAACCACGTTCGGTCAACTTTGACTCTACCGAAATGGTCGAAAAACGCAATTGTAAGCTAAAACTCTTATATTTTAGTAATATTCAATCATTTACCTTCATTTTGCAACAAATTGGAAGTCTCTAGCACAATATTTCGATTTATGGTGAATTTATGAAAAAACTTTCCTTCCCTACGCTCGCGGATTCTCCGCCATAAAACTCCGAATTGCGTACATCGAATTCTCGGAAAATTTGCTCCGTTTCATATTAGGTATTTCATAGAGTTTTATATATGAAAATGTGCGCAATTTCATGTGAAATAAAAGGAAAAATATTTGAAGGTTGTAGCTTTTCTCATTTTCGAAATATTTGCATATAAATCGCAATAAATAGAAAAAAAAACCACACGTTCAGTCAACTTTGACTCTACCGAAATGGTCGAAAAACGCAATTGTAAGCTAAAACTCTTACAGTATCGTAATATTCAATCATTTGTATTCATTTTGAACCAAATTGAAAGTCTCTAGAACAATATTTAGATCTATGGTGAATTTAAAAAAAAAACATTTTTTTACGTCTGCGCATTACGAATTCGTACATCATTTTGTGATAATATTTTTCGGGTGTTGATTTTATTGTTTTACAATGTATTATATATCAAAATGATTGCAATTTAGTGCAAAATACAACAAAAAAAAGAAACTCGTTAGCTTTTACCGTTTTTTGCACAGCGTGATTTTAATACAATTATGTATGAATTTTTTTTTTTCGCTACCATATATCGAATTATTACCATATGAATAATGCTATTTATTTTTCATTTCTGATGATTGCATACTAAATTTCAGGCAATGACAAAAAAAGGAGCCAAAAATGAACTCTTAATCTTCAAAACTAAGCGCGCTGTGATTTTTTGAAAAAAATTATTTTTTCCGCTTCCGCGCTCGCTCAAAACCGGCTCCGGAATTCGGGGGAGTTTTTTATTTTTACCGCTTCGGCGTTTAAGGGTTAATTAATAACCACACCACCATATTCCCTCTTATTTCACCAATAACCACATGTTAATAAAACCACCACTCCAGTAACAAAAAATATTCACCTCTATTTCAGCAAATAAAAAAAATACTTACCTCTATTTTACCAATAACTCCATGTGGAATAAAACAAGTCTCCAAAAAATATTATATCTCTAAGCAGGATAATAAAAAATGTAACTCCATCTCCAAAAAAAATGCACTCAAAGCATTCAGCTGACACACTAAAAAAATATTGCCCCATATCTCCTCAAAAAGGTGTCTCCATTTGCAACAAAAATGGCTGCAAAATAATTGAACTAAACATAGTTCTCACCACCCTAGGCCTAGACTGTGGAATTATATTTCCAAAAAAAAAAAATGAAAAATATCAAATGGCCAAAAATATTATACCTACAAAATATTATATATCTCAAATGATATCTCCAATTCTCCAGGAAAATAACTCAATGTTAGAGCCAAAAACTATAAACTCTCTGTTTAGCATAACTGCTAAGAAAGGCAAAAACTCAGCAAATAAAATTGCTCAGGAAATTCCAGAAAAAATCACCAGTGTGCCATAAGTCATAATAACAGAATTCCAAATTCAAAGTGTCTAAGCAAAGACTTCTCCAATATGCACTACGGCATTGGCCACTAGAAACTTAACCAAGTTTCCTATCTCTGGCAAAGTTGTCACAAATACAACAAAGGTATTGTGCAAGAAACCCACAACTTCTGGAACCCAAATATCCAGAAAGAAAAAAAAAATGTAGTGCCATTACGTATGCATTCAAAAAAATGCAAAAATTCTCTCATAAATCTCTCTGCAGCATCAAACAGCTGAAATTATAAACACATTCCCGAACAATGACTCCGAGTCACGAACTGAGATAAAAAAAAAAAAATTCACATAAACTGGAAAGGAAAATAAATTCAAACTCCCCCATGATAAAAAAACATACGTCAGCGATGGCTAACTTCCAAAAAAGGAAAAAAGAAAAATCAACGGCACTGTTAACTATCCCCCGTGACTCACGTAGATGTCAAGCAATTCTCTGCTGAACTCATAAAAAAAGAAAAAAAAATGTGTCGTTAGTTCCTCCCATATCCCCCCAAAAAATTTCACCACCCTTACTATCATTACAACACCCATGTTAGTATATAAAAAAAATCACCAGTATTAGCATAAAAAACATCAATGTTAATGCTTGCCCATTCACCAAAAAAATCAGCACAAAATTCACCAGAAGTTTAGCAAAATTCAGCCAGATTCATCACCCATGAACCACTGACACATTCTCCAAAGTCATAGAAACTCAATAAATAATTAACCACAAAACTTCTCCCATAATTCATTGTAATAATTCTCCATAATATAATTATCTGTAATAATTATAAAATAATCTCCAATGAAATATCTCAAATAATGATAATTCTACTTAAGTACCTCTCCCGTAAAGTATCTCAAGTAATAATAATAATAATAATAATTCTCCATAGTAATAATTCTCCTGCAAATATCTCAAGTAAGGGCATTAATATTGCCATTCCACAGTATTTATCATATTGCCACGCTCCACAATCAACACCATTTCCCCAGTATACACCAAATACAACATGAGGCACCCATCCACCACCAATGGCGACACCACCTGACACAATCAGTCAGCAATCATCATCAGTCAGCACCACCGGGCATCACCATTCAGCACCACTCAGCAATCACCATCACTCAGCACCATTTTAAAGTAATCTCCCCAACACCAATCAAATCTCTATTAAAAAAATTAAACAAAAATAAATAAATAAATAAATAAATAATCACTGTGTCCCCATTTATAATTATGCCTTCCAAAGCATATGGAAAATTTACACCACATCCATATGCACTTCATTTCCTTTTCTCTTCACTCAAGAGAAAGGAAAATCTTTCTATAAAAAACCCTACGGGCATCTCTAAAAAACCCTACGGGCATCTCACATCATCAACCAATCATTATCAGATGATGTCCTTTGGCATTGGAAATTCATTATCCAAGGCCAGGTTCTTCCCCCAATACCCCGACACAAAGAAAAAAAAAAAAGAAGGAATTCACCCCCAACTAAAAAAAAAAAAAAGTTTCACCTTCCCGGTCAAGCAATGCCCCCCGAGGCAGACCACTACTTGCCCTCCCCTTGCAATACCCCTCTGGGTCGGTTCAGCAGAAATTACGCTGACCGCGTAAGAACAAGTGGGCACTCTCTGTCTCCAAGCAAAAAATGCAATTCAAGCAACAGTTTCACATGTATGAAAACCATTCATACATACGTATGCATTAAAACAAAGACAAACGCCTCTCCTTTAATATGTGCCAATAAAGAAATACATCACTTTCTACTCCTATGGGGAAAAAAGATGTGGTGTCCTAAACCAATCCCACAACTCACAAAATGATTCAAACCCCCCCCCCCCCCCACCCCCCCCCCCCGCCCCCCCAGGACTCAAAAAAAAAAAAAAACACACACCGTAACACTTACCCCTTCACAATGAAAGAAAACCCGACTGCAAAACTGAATGCGCAGTAACACACAAATTCACACATACTTGCGTGTGTAATGACAACCCGATCATCAAGCGGGAAAGACACTTGGCAGCATGCACTAAGAAAGAAGGCTTACTGATCAACCGACCCACTCGCGGTATCTCGCCCTGGGCAAAATGCTGAGCCAAGTTCAATTCTCCCCGCCTCATTATCACAGTTAACGGACGGATATTTCTCATTCCCTCTCACCTAGTAACTGAAATCTAACAATTTTCCACAATCTCACAAAAGGCTTTTTCGTTCGACCACCACTTGCCACCACTATTAACAACAGGATCGTCACCCCCCCTATTTTCATATTTGGTAAGCGTTTAGCCATAGCGGAAAGTGAACTGGTAACACTTTCCTCTCTCTCTCTCTCTCTCTCTCTCTCTCTCTCTCTCGCAACCTCTACTCCATTATCTAAGGTCACCAAATCAGAGTCGGAGCTACAAAAATATACGTTTATTCAAAGCAAAGTACTAATTGAATAATTCAGGTTCTTACAGGATAATCAATAGAATGATAATTCATAGTTCAAGTCTCACAGACAACCCCCCAGCATTCTAATAGTCTTAATCAGTAATTAGTCAAACACCAATTATCTCTTCTCCAAAATATAGTCCCCTCACTAGGACACTTATTCCGCTCACTAGGACACTTGGTCCGCTCCACTAGGACACTCAGTCCCCTCACTAGAACCGCCTGTTTAAAAGACAGAACACACTAGTGAGCTCACACAATTGTAAAGACAAAGTCAAAAGATTAAATGAAATAGAACATCTTTACAAAATGTCAAAACAGAGTAAGCCACAACTTTGGCTAAAGCATATTGACTCTTACCCATTACAGCTTGGAACGTCACACACAGAAACAAATATAACTTTCACAGAGCTATCCCGGCATTCTGCCTTTTCTCCATCCTTCTCCTAGTTACCTTCCGTTAAGAACGAAAGAGGCGCACACGTACAGAAAAACTCACTCCCTTCGTCCACACCCAGAAACTACTTTCAACTAGTTTCAAAGTCACCTTCTCTCGAACTCACATACCCACAGGACGACCATTGACCTGCTAAGCAAGCATCTTAATGTCACACCATCCCAGAAAAGTGTTATCAGCTTTCTTAAGCTGTCGCTCGGACTCTGTCTCCATAGGAAGTTAAATATGGTGAATCTGTACATTCCCCCTTACTACATATATATATATATATATAATATATATATATATATATATATATTATATATCTATATATACTATATCTATATCAATAATATATATATATATATAGATTTATATATATAATATATATATATATATATATATATATATATATATTAATATTATATATTCTCTATATAAATATGTATTGAATTTGATCGAATTCACTATATCTGGGAATGTATTTATAATAATTATTATATATACTATATCTATATATATATATATATATATATATATAATTATTATATATATATATCTAATTAATATAATATATATATATTTAATTGAATCGAATTCACTATATCTTGGGAATATATGTATATATATATCTAATATCTTATATATATATAGTATATATCTTGATAATATATATATATATATTATTATATATATATATATATATACATATATTCCCAAGGTATAGTGAATTCGATCAATTAAATCACATTTGCATCTTATAGACCTCAACTGATATTCCTCGTGCTTGCCTAAAGTTGAGAGAGAGAGAGTGACCTTACAGACCTTACAGACCTTACATCTTGTTCGGGTTGCCCCAGGTCCCTCAGTGTGAGGCACCTCTAATGTCTACCAGAGAGTTGCTAGTACATCTTCCGGTATATTTTGCATCTTCCAATCTTGGATGGTCTGGGATGCAGCTTAGATATTTGTCAAGCTTATTCTTAAACACATCTACGCTCACTCCTGCTATATTCCTCAGATGAGCTGGCAATGCATAGAATACACGCTGCATTATCGATGCTGATGCGTAGTGGATTAATGTCCTGTGTGCTTTCCTTATTTTTCCTGGTATAGTTTTTGGCACTATTAATCTACCTCTGCTTGCTCTTTCTGATATTTTTAGCTCCATGATGTTTTCGGCTATTCCTTCTATCTGTTTCCATGCCTGAATTATCATGTAGCGTTCTCTTCTCCTTTCTAGACTATATAATTTTAAGGATTATAGTCTTTCCCAGTAGTCAAGGTCCTTAACTTCTTCTATTCTAGCTGTAAAGGACCTTTGTACACTCTCTATTTGTGCAACATCCTTTTGATAGTGTGGGTACCATATCATAATGCAATATTCAAGTGGACTACGAACATATGTTTTATAAAGCATAATCATGTGTTCAGCTTTTCTTGTTTTCAAGTGACGTAACAACATTCCCATTTTTGCTTTACATTTTGCCAATAGAATTGCTATTTGATCATTGGATAACATGTTCCTATTCATCATCACACCAAGGTCTTTAACTGCTTCCTTATTTGTGATTGTCTCATTATTAGGTCCCCTATATGCATATAGCTTTCCTTCTCTGTCTCCATAATTTATTGATTCAAATTTATCAGCGTTAAATACCATCCTATTTACCTCTGCCCAATCATATACTTTGTTAAGGTCTCTTTGTAGCGCGTTCCTATCTTCATCACAAGTAATTTCTCTACTTATTCTTGTGTCATCGGCGAAACTACTCACTACCGAGTCCTTAACATTACTGTCTATGTCTTCAATCATAATAACAAACAGTAATGCAGTCATCACCGTACCTTTTGGCACACTGGATGTTACCTTAGCTTCATCCGATTTCTCATCGTTTGCAATAACTATCTGTTTTCTGTTGTGTAAAAATTCTGTTAACCATCTTCCTACTTTATCCACGATATTGTGTTTTCTCATTTTCTTCGCTAATATATTATGTCTACCTTGTCAAAAGCTTTTGCAAAGTCTAGATAAACCACATCTGTTTCATTTCCGCTTTTCATATTTTTGTATATGTTCTCACGGTGGGCTAACAGTTGGGTTTGTGTACTTTTTCCGGGTACGAAACTATGTTGTCCTATATTAAACAAATTATTTTTTATTAAATGTGTCATAATATTTTTCTTCATTACCCTTTCATTCACTTTCATAATATGTGATGTTAGACTCACAGGCCTATAATTACTTGCCTCTAGTCTTGATCCACTTTTGAAAGTAGGGGTAATATATGCTAATTTATGTTCATCATAAATCTTGCCTGTATCTACACTTTGTCTTAATAATATTGCAAGTGGCTTTGCGATAGAATGAACTACTTTCTTTAAAAAATAGCAGGGACACCATCAGGCCTTGCAGCAGCTCCATTTTTAATTTCATTAATAGCCTGCACAATATCAGCTTCATTAATTTCTATGTCAGCTAATTATTCACTATTTTCGTCCCTTACTTCTATATCATTATCTTCATTATCAATTCTAGGGGTGAATTCTCTCTTATATCGTTCTGCCAATATGTTGCATATTTCCTTTTTTTCATTCGTTAATCTCCCTTCAATTCTTAGAGGGCCTATTTCTATTCTTCTTTTATTCATCTTTTTCATGTACGAGTATAATAGTTTGGGGTTTTGCTTGATATTTACTAGGGTTTTTTCTTTCAAGTCCCGTTTTTCATTTTCTTTTGATTGTATAATCTTTTGTTCTGCATTTTTTATCTTACTTTTTAGTTCTATAACTTTGCATGCATTTTCTTCTTTAGCAAGACCTTTTTTCCACTTTCTGATTTTCTGGAACAAGATCCTTCTGTCTCTTGGTATGCATGACTGATGTTTACTTTTCTTCTTCGGTATATATTTATCCACTATTTTCTCTAATATTTTCTATAGTATCTCCGTATTTACCCTTATGTCATCACTTACGAAAATGTTATCCCAATCTTTGTTTAATTCTTCATCTATTTCTGACCATTTTATATTTTTACTGTAGAAGTTGTATTTTCCATATCCTTCCCACTTTTTCATTTCTTGCTTATCTCTGTTTTCACTTGCTTTGGAATGGACTGTTAATTCTATGACATTATGGTCTGAAGTACTCGCATTATAAACTATTATTTCTTTAACATAATTCACCTCGTTCACAAATACTAGGTCTAAAGTATTTTCCTTTCTTGTTGGCAGGTGATTTATTTGTTGAATGTTGTATTCTAGTAGCATATCTAATAGCCTTTCGAATTGCCTCTTATCTTCTGCACTACTATTACTCTCTTTTTTATACGTATAAATACAACCACAATCTCCTATTCGTTCTTTCCAGTCTACGAAAGGAAAGTTAAAGTCTCCGGATAGGAGAATAGTCCAGTCCTTGTGTGTGTGTGTGTGTGTGTGTGTGAGAGAGAGAGAGAGAGAGAGAGAGAGAGAGAGAGAGAGAGAGATTAAGTCCTTAACTTTTATCTTGTTTTCGTATTTGATAACAGATAAGGAGTAAACTAACAATGTGTGTGTGTTGTGTGAAAGTGCGAGAGAAGAGAGAGAGAGAGAGAGAGAGAGAGAGAGAGAGAGAGAGATAAGAGAGAGAGAGAGAGGGAGAGAACAAGTTGCGTGTGGTTTGGGGGGAGGGGGGGGGGGGGGATGTTGGGCATCTGAACTATGTCAGTCAGTCTTTGTAGATTGATAACAACAATTATCAACGTCCCATCTCGCATATGTACTTTGTCATGCTCTCTCTCTCTCTCTCTCTCTCTCTCTCTCTCTCTC
>NC_061104.1:2991682-2994182 GCF_015104395.2 Macrobrachium nipponense
GATAATGAGTTTCTGGGGATGGCGGGAGATAAAATGCTTAGTTCAACAAGTCAATGCACGACAGTTTATGAACTCTTCTCAAAGTGCCTTTGTGAAACTGGATGCAACTAGTGTTGCGAGGCGCTAACGAACTGTGTGTTCGTATGTGCGTGTGTGCCTCTTTCTGTTAAAAGTGTCATACCAAAGCCTATGGGAGGATTTTGAGAGGGCTTCAAGTCACAGGCAAGAATGCCGTGGCATTCGCCGGGAGTTTTTTTTTGTTTTTTATTAACAGTGTTTAAGTGTCCGGTTGTTTGGGTAAGTGTTGAAGTGCTTTAGCCAAAGAGTGGCTTGTTATCTGTTTGACATTTTGTGATGAATATCCAATATTTAAACCTCTGTTCTGTCAATCTTGTGTGTGTACTTACCGATGTGTTTCTGTATCTTTGAAACAGACGGATCTGGAATGCCGGGGGACAAAGAATTCCCAGAGGGGTGTAGACCTTTTTGGGTGACCCCAGAACATGTTACATTTACGGGGTTTTTTTGAGTTAGTCCTGTCGAACTAGGATGCTTGATTGATTTATTTATTTTATTAGTTGTTAATAAACGTTAATGTTATGATGCTACTCTCTCATTTTCATTACCTGTTAGAATGGAGAGAAAGAGGTGGAGAGAGAGAGAGAGAGAAAGGCTGTGAGTAATGCGGTGTGTGGTTTGCCTCCGTTTCGTGTCACGCTTACCACTTATGAATAGTATGGGGGGGAAATCCCCCCAGTTACATATATATATATATATATATATAATAATAGTATAGTATATATATATATATATATATATTAATATATTATTTACAAGATTATAACCAACTGCAATTTCCACAGACTATGGGGAATCCGTCATCCACAATCGGACTATTAAAGGGATTACAAAGGGATTATTAAAAATCCCATTCCGTTGAAATCCAAATTAAATCTCCTTTCTGGAACGTACAAGTGATTAATGAAGGATTTTTGTTTTATTTATTACATACACAGCAGTGTAGTGCAGTAATGAGTAACTTTGTTTTTTTATTTGTAATTCCGAGATCTATATTTTACCAGTCTGTGATCAAAAGAGAGAGAGAGAGAGAGAGAGAGAGAGAAGAGAGAGAGAGACAGAGAGAGAGAGAGAGAGGAGAGAGAGAGAGAGAGAGAAGGGGGCGGGGGGTTGTGTTCCTGGAAGCACCGGATGTCTCCTTCATTAGTACCTGTAATGAGGTCTCATCAAAGAAGAGAGAGAGAGAGAGAGAGAGAGAGAGCGAGAGAGAATTTTGTGTATTTTGAAGGTAAGAGAGATCAGATTCTGTTTAAATATTTTATCCTTAATGAGAGAGAGAGAGAGAGAGAGAGAGAGAGAAATTTTGTGTACTATTTTAAAGGTAAGAAGGATAAGATTCTGTTAAAATATTTTACCCTTAATTAGAGAGAGAGAGAGAGAGGAGAGAGAGAGAGAGAGAGAGAGAGAGAGAGAGAGAGAAAGAATCCTAGATTTTTAAAAGAAGCACATACATTTTATCTCGCGAAACATTAAAAAAAAAGAAACATTTCTAACAGATATGAAATTACGTCAGCTGATACACTATAAGATACAATAGATCTGGTGATAAGTTTGCGCGCTCGCTGGCAAGCGAGCGAGCGAGCGACCCCGCGAACATCTTCCTACTTAAAAAAAAAAATGGTGTTCAATTTGTTCTCCGATGGTCGGCAGTTCTTTGATGACGGGGATATATCTGCCTCTCAATTTGTCGTAACTTCAATTCGTTTTGGCTGGACGTTTCAGGACTAGAGAGAGAGAGAGAGAGAGAGAGAGAGAGAGAGAGAGATAAATTATTTGATCTGCAGTATTTGATGTTAACGTGAATCATGAAATAAAATTATATCTGCTCACATACATATTACATATATCAATATAAGTACATCTTAGTTTTACCAGACCACTGAGCTGATTTACAGCTCTATTAGGGCTGGCTCGAAGGATTAGATATTTTTACGTGGCTAGGAAATAATTGGTTACCTAGCGACGGGACCTACAGCTTATTGTGGGATCCGAACCACATATTACATCGAGGAATGAATTTCTATCACCAGAAATAAATTACTCTGGTTCCGTGTTGGCCGAGCCGTGAATCGAACTTCGGACCACCGAATTGGTAGCCTAGCGCGAAATCCATACGGCCAAGGGGGAACTATATATCAATATATATATATCAATATATATATATATATATATATATATATAGTATATATATATATATATATATATTACCCACAGACATATAATTCAAATCCCACGTTTCATGTACGTATATGTATGTATATGTATATATATATATATATATATATATATATATATATATATATATATATATATATATATATATATATATAGAGAGAGAGAGAGAGAGAGAGAGGAGAGAGAGAGAGAGAGAGAGTAGAGAGGAGATAGTAAACACTTCCTAGCCTCAATTCCCTTCATCTTG
>NC_061104.1:2999182-3011682 GCF_015104395.2 Macrobrachium nipponense
GTATGTTGACTAAGGCATATTTTTCTATTCCAAACTCCATCCTGATGTCCCCTGATACAATCCTTACAGTCTGGATTAGGGTATCTATTTCCTTGATTCTCTTACCATACAGCTTGATGTCGTCCATGAACATCAGATGGTTAATTCTGTTGCCTCTTTTCTTGAGTTGGCATCCATCTTCTGTAGTACTTTTGTCATGGGAATCATGGCTACTACAAAGAGTAGTGGGGACAGTGAGTCGCCTTGGAAGATCCCTCTTCTGATATAAACCTCTGCTAGTCTTATTCCAGAGCTTGTAAGCATTATATTCCAGTTGCGCTTTGTATTTTTGAGGAAGCTGATGGTGTTTTTCTCTGCCCCATATATTTTCAGGCATTCTATTAGCCATGTGTGTGGTATCATGTCGAAGGCTTTCTTAGTCAATCCATGCCATGCTTAGGTTGGTTTTCCTTCTCCTACTGTTCTTCATTACCATTTTGTCTATCTGGAGCTGGTCTTTTGTGCCCCTACACTTCTTTCTGCAGCCTTTCTGTTGGTGGGGGATGGTGTTTGTCTCCTCTAGGTAGTTGTATAGCCTTTCACTGATGATACCTGTTAGTAACTTCCACGTTATTGGTAGGCTGGTGATAGGCCTGTAGTTACTGGCTATATTTCCCTTACTCTTGTCTTATTGTACCAAGGATGTCCTTCCTGTGGTCATCCATTTTGGTGCATGGTGATTTGTGATACAATGCTGGAGTTGTTCTGCTATTCGTGGGTGTAGGGCCTTGAAGTTTTTGAGCCACTATCCATGGACTTCATCGGGACCTGGGGCTCTCCAGTTGGGCATTTTCTTTATTATTATTATTATTATTATTTTTTTTTTTTTTTTTTTTTTTTTGCTCTATCACAGTCCTCCAATTCGACTGTGTGGTATTTAAAGTGTGGGGTTCCGGGTTGCATCCTGCCTCCTTAGGAGTCCATCACTTTTCTTACTATGTGTGCCGTTTCTAGGATCACACTCTTCTGCATAAGTCCTGGAGCTACTTCAGCCTCTAGTTTTTCTAGATTCCTTTTCAGAGATTTGGGATCGTGCCTATGCTCCTATGATTATGGGTTATGATTTCCACTGGCATATCCCATTATCCTTCCTTATTTCTATTTTCAGATCTTGATACTTATCCATTTTTTCCCTCTCTTTCTCTTCAACTCTGGTGTCCCATGGTATTGCGACATCAATGAGTGATACTTTCTCTTCTTGACTTTGTCATCAACGT
This sequence comes from Macrobrachium nipponense, assembly GCF_015104395.2. Classification (NCBI taxonomy): domain Eukaryota; kingdom Metazoa; phylum Arthropoda; class Malacostraca; order Decapoda; family Palaemonidae; genus Macrobrachium; species Macrobrachium nipponense. The sequence continues at coordinate 3,000,439 of NC_061104.1, forward strand.
CACGTCTGGTCCTGTTTGCAGCGTATCACCCTATCCGTTCCTGATACCATAGTCCCCAGAGGATCTTTGCCTGATCGTTTTCTATCACTCCCTCAGGTTGGTGCTCGTACCACTTATTACTGCAAGGTAGCTGATGTTTCTTGCACAGGCTCCAGTGGAGGGCTTTTGCCACTGAATCATGCCTCTTTTTGTACTGGTTCTGTGCAAGTGCCGGGCATTCGCTTGCTATGTGGTTTATGGTTTTCATTTTTCTATTGCACTTCCTACATATGGGAGAGAGTTATTTCCATCTATCGTTCTTTGAACATATCTGGTTCTTAGGGCCTGATCTTGTGCCGCTGTTATCATTCCTCCTTCAGTTTCCTTCTTTAGCTCTCCCTTCTGTAGCCATTGCCATGTGTCATCGCTGGCTAGTTCTTTAGTCTGTCTCATGTATTGTCCGTGCATTGGTTTGTTGTGCCAGTCCTCTGTTCTGTCTGTCATTTTCCTGTCTCTGTATATTTCTGGGTCTTCGTCTACTTTTATTAGTCCTTCTTCCCATGCACTCTTTAGCCACTCGTCTTCACTGGTTTTCAGATATTGCCCCAGTGCTCTGTTCTCGATGTTGACTGCAGTCCTCTATACTTAGTAGTCCTCTCCCTCCCCCTTCCTTTCGTGTTATGTATAGTCTGTCCGTATTTGCTCGTGGGTGTATTGCTTTGTGTATTGTCATATGTTTCCTGGTTTTCTGATCTATGCTGCGGAGTTCTGCCTTCGTCCATTCCACTATTCCTGCGCTGTATCTGATTACTGGCACTGCCCATGTGTTTATGGCTTTGATCGTATTTCCTCCACTGAGTTTTGACTTGAGTATCGCCTTGAGTCTCTGCATGTATTCTTTCCTGATTGTGTCCTTCATCTCTTGGTGTTTTATATCCCCTCCTTCCATTATTCCCAGGTATTTGTATCCTGTCTCATCTATGTGTTTGATGTTGCTCCCATCTGGTAGCTTTTATATCCCTTCAGTCTCGTTACTTTGCCTTTTTGTATGTTGACTAAGGCGCATTTTTCTATTCCAAACTCCATCCTGATGTCCCCAGATACAATCCTTACAGTCTGGATTAGGGTATCTATTTCCTTGATGCTCTTACCATAATAATAATAATATTATTATTATTATTATTTTTTTTTTTTTTTTTTTTTTTTTTTTTTTTTTTTTTTTTTTTTTTTTTTGTTTTTTTTTTTTTTTTTTTTTTTTTTTTTTTTTTTTTTTTTTTTTTTTTTTTGCTCTATCACAGTCCTCCAATTCGACTGGGTGGTATTTATAGTGTGGGGTTCCGGGTTGCATCCTGCCTCCTTAGGAGTCCATCATTTTTCTTACTATGTGTGCCGTTTCTAGGATCACACTCTTCTGCATAAGTCCTGGAGCTACTTCACCGCCTCTAGTTTTTCTAGATTCCTTTTCAGGGATCTTGGGATCGTGCCTAGTGCTCCTATGGATTATGGGTACGATTTTCTGGCATATCCCATATCCTTGTTATTTCTTAGTTTCTATTTTTCAGATCTTGATACTTATCCAGTTTTTTCCACTCTCTTTTCTCTTCAACTCTGGTGTCCCATGGTATTGCGACATCATGATGTGGATACTTTCTTCTTGACCTTGTCAATCAACGTCACGTCTGGTCTGTTTTGCACGTATCACCCTATCCGTTCTGATACATAGTCCCAGAGGATCTTTGCCTGATCGTTTTCTATCACTCCTTCAGGTTGGTGCTCGTACCACTTATTACTGCAAGGTAGCTGATGTTTCTTGCACAGGCTCCAGTGGAGGGCTTTTGCCACTGAATCATGCCTCTTTTTGTACTGGTTCTGTGCAAGTGCCGGGCATTCACTTGCTATGTGGTTTATGGTTTCATTTTTCGTATTGCCACCTTCCTACATATGGGAGAGATGTTATTTCCGTCTATCATACTTTGAACATATCTTGGTTCTTAGGGCCTGATCTTGTGCCGCTGTTATCATTCCTTCAGTTTCCTTCTTTAGCTCTCCCCTCTGTAGCCATTGCCAAATGTCATCGCTGGCTAGTTCTTTAGTCTGTCTCATGTATTGTCCGTGCATTGGTTTGTTGTGCCAGTCCTCTGTCTTTCTGTCTTTCTCCTGTCTCTGTATATTTCTGGGTCTTCGTCTACTTTTATTAGTCCCTTCTTCCCATGCACTCTTTAGCCACTCGTCTTCACTGGTTTTCAGATATTGCCCAGTGCTCTGTTTTCGATGTTGACACAGTCCTCTATACTTAGTAGTCCTCTCCCTCCTTCCTTTCGTGTTATGTATAGTCTGTCCGTATTTGCTCTTGGGTGTAGTGCTTTGTGTATTGTCATTTGTTCCTGGTTTTCTCTGATCTATGCTGCGGAGTTCTGCCTTCGTCCATTCCACTATTCCTGCGCTGTATCTGATTACTGGCACTGCCCATGTGTTTATGGCTTTTATCATATTTCCGGCGTTGAGTTTTTGACTTGAGTATCGCCTTGAGTCTCTGCATATATTCTTTCCTGATCGTGTCCTTCATCTCTTGGTGTTTTATATCTCCTCCTTCCATTATTCCAGGTATTTGTATCCTGTCTCATCTATGTGTTTGCATATTATTATTATTATTATTATTATTATTATTATTATTATTATTATTATTATTATTATTATTATTATTACTAGCAAACTTACCCATCTACGATGGGTGATAAAATATGGGTGCAGAAGTGAAAAATTTATGTTTACTATTTGTTCAGCAATATTAAAATAAGGACGATTTTTATACATACCTACTACAGAACCTCTTTGTACACAATATTATCAGTTTGTCCACAACTTAATTTCAAGTTGGCAGAGTCAGTTGCTCTGCTCATCGCCACATACAGTTGGCCATGTGTGAACATGAGTGACAGCAGAAACACAACAACACGATCCAAAGTCTGGCCCTGCAACTTGTTTGCAGTGAATGAGAAGGCCAGGTTGATGGGAAACTGCCTGTGCCGTAACTGGAACGGAAACTGGTTGCCCGAAGGCATCAGAGGAATCCGGGGGATGAACAAACGTTTGCCGGTGTGAGGGCCCATTGCTATCATTGTTTCGATGACGTGGGAGTTTAGCTCCATAACGGTGTACCTTGTTCCGTTGCGATGTCCATTGGCAGGATCAAAATTCCGAAGCAACATTACCGGGCAGTACTTCTTCAACGTTATTTTGTGCACTGGCAGTCCCGATGGATTTAAGTTATTCTAAAAATCTTGCAGATATTGATGATAATTTTCATCTTCTATTGTCTCCGAGCTGAAATATTCGCTGCTTTCTCCGGGGGAGTTGTACAGAAATTATGTAAAGTAACTAAGTCTATGGGAATAACCAGACTCGTTTCACTGCCAGAAACAGCTCCGTTTCAGGGAATCCCTTCTCACCCCAACCCCCTACAAAGGAATGGGATAGGTTAGATGAAACCCCATTACAAAACATCTTAGGGGTCCCCACCATAACCCTGCCAAGTTTCATGCCTATCTGACCAGCCGTTTGGCCGTGATCGAATGACAGACAGACAGACAGACAAACAGACATTACGCCCATTATAGTATGATTATTATTATTATTATTAATCAGAAGATGAACCCCTATTCATTTAGGGTCATTGACTTGAAATTCAAGCTTCCTAAGAATATGACCAACAGGAATTTCAGAAAGAGATGATCACTTACTAAAAAAAAAAAAGAGAGATAAACGAATCAATCAATCGATATATAAGAATATAAACAAATTATTGAAATACAAGTTGGAAAGTACTACTACTTACTGACACGACTCAGTGTTTTCAAGTATTCCCAAATGTTACTGGGCAGATATTCCCACTGATCTAATATAATTCTTCAGGTCGAAACTTTTGACGAATGGACTACGTCTAAGATCAGGACGAGGTCGTTTGCGCGCACTGACAAAAGAAAGGGCCACTTTGTCAAAATAAGCCAACAGGCGGCCTCCTCTGGGCAGGTGTCTGAAAAATGGTGATGAAGATGATGGTGAAGATGATGAAGATGGAAATGGTGAGAATGGAGATGGTGATGCATCTGGAGGGGTTAGCGGGGTCCGGCGGGGCGGGGGAGGGAAGAATATGAGCTCTATAGAAGAACAAATTAGCCGATACTGGTACTCGACCTATAATGAGCAGGTCTAGTAGACACTGGCTGGTGAGGGAAGACGATGAAAATGACGGTGGTGGTGAAGATGATGGTGAAAATGAAGTTGACAATGGTGGAAATGAAGATGGTGATGATAGTGGGTGGCTACGGGTTTTTTTTAGGGGAAGAGGAATATGATTGTGAATTACGCTATAGGAGTCAAAGAATTTGATTTATGTGAAATAGGCTTATATATCGGATGCTGGTATTGCTAGAGCTATGCATATTTGTTTTGTGAATATGTATATATACAATATATATATATATATATATATATATATATATATATATATATATATATATATATATATATATATATATATATATATATATATATATATATATATATATATATATATATATATATATATATATAGTATATGTATATATATATGTATATATGTATATATTGACACACACACACACATATATATAATATAGATATATATATATATATATATATATATATATATATATATATATATATATATATATATATATATTTCTATGTCAGATGTGTTTTAGGTGATATTAATTATAAAAGAAGCAGCCATGCCTTCTCCTAAAGCGACAGTTTGTTTGGGAGAGAGGGCATGTCGTAGGGAGATATTTCCGGTCTGACGGAAGCTTAGGGTAAGAGAGGCAAGTCACAAGAGTAGCTAGGCTTCGAGATGGATTTTAGGGACTTCTACAATAAGACCTCATTTTCCTTCCCAATTTGCTGGCGTTGTGTTTACCACTTTTCAGGCGATGCTCGAGGCGGTCTTTGGAAGCCCCGTGATTCAGAAACAACCAGTATCGCTCTCAGTCAACTGCAGTCTGATGATCGAGGACAGATGTCCAGCCGGCCAGCCTCCCAAAACTTAAGCCTAAGGCCCGGCGTACTGTGTGGACACGAACCCCAGACCTGATGAAGTCAGGCCGCATTCTTCCACAACGATACACTGAATATTGCATCCAGGTACGTCTAAAAGTGTAAACTTCAACCCAGCACCTTTTACTACCACACGACTCTTGCTAATTTCATTTTCAATTCTCATTTTTACCCCTTCTACGTCAAAGGCCCTTTGTCCTCATCGGGCCACGTGCTTCCCTTTGTGACTTGTTAAAGACCAAGCTTTCGTGAATACCTCAGTGAAACATTCGAGTTTACTTCCCCCAATGTTAGAGAATTTAATCAGCCTTAATCAAAGCAAGAAGTCATTTTTTTCTTTTATCTCGTTTAATCTGGGATTCTTTTCCAGATTCCATGAGTCACGTGCCATCTCTCTGCCCGCGAGTGTGCATTAACAAAAGTTTATGAAAACCAGCTTGAAGTACTCCAGTGGGAGCCATCATTTACCTTTTCTCCAGGCCAGCACGGGCCTTTTTTGTAAATAAATAGCTGTAAAGTAACGAGCTGAGTTTTCTGGCGACCTTTCCTCTAAGAAATTATCAATAATAATCAGTTTTTACGGTAAGTTAAATTAATTTCAACTTGTCTTCCTTCAATTATTTCCGTTTACGTATATAGCCTCTCTCAAGGCCAGCTAAATACCTAAAATTGGCGAATCTTGCCAGATTGAACCTAGCTTTGCTTAAAAAAAGCTTGTAAATCGCGTTATCCGTTGTAAAAACGTAAACTGTAAATGTTTTTCAAAGCGCAAAACTAAGCACACTTGCACCGGGAGAAGAGACACTGACTCACGGTAAGGTATTCCATTCATTAATATGATTATTCTATAACCATGTTAGCTTAAGGTACGTTTAAGTATTTTTATTGTAGAAGTGTGTTAAACAAATGTGAGGTAGAAATATTATTATTGTTAACGGCCAGAGCGCCGAGCGAGTTCTGTTATTTTGTAAATCGCATTGTTGTCGTAGGACGACACACTAACACGTGTGCAGATAGATGCCAGAAAGGACCAGATCAAACTAGGAAGTGCTTTGCCAGGGTTTGCTTGCTGTTTGAAAGCCTAGCTAGTTAGGAGTGTTTTACTAATAGTTACGGCAAAAGAAGTGTACAATTCTTTTGTCGTGATATGTTAGGGTATTCATTTTTAACTTAGTTTTCATTCCAAGTGTTGGTAACCGCTTACCTCTCAGCTTAATCAGATCCGCGCACTCTCGCGCCTGCGCGGTCTCAACCAGCCTTCGTCTCATTCACAGCGGCAGCCATGTTTGTACCCATTTAAGAATTACCTAAACAATTTAAGCAAAGTAACGTAAGTCTCGAAGTTTTAACGTAAAAATAATATCGATCTCGGTACTAGTATCTATCGTTCTGCCAGAGAAATTAACGTAATTCGCCTTGAATAAGAAAGTAGAATTTTGCGTTGTAAATTGCCTTCGCATTTACAGAGAATCAGCTGATTCGCCATCACTGCTAGCCCGCGCTGGCCATGCTCGCTCACGTGTTTCACCTCGCATCGCTCACTCACATCGCTCGCTGAGCGAAGTTTCATTTCACTTCGTACTTTAACGTAACCTCATTCACATGTGTTTGCTAACGTTTTTCATTTTAAAATCCTTACCGTCATTTCACTGTTCACAGGGACCTAGTATACTTACGTAAAGTTAACGTAAATCTTCAAGTAGAGTAAATCACAAGAATTGTTAATGTAAAACGCGTCTTTGTAAAATTCATATTGAAACGCAAATCATTTCATAAGCGCAAGCCGCTACTATTTAGCGTAAAATCGTTCAACGCGAGCGCGTTATCATTTTCATCGTTATCCAAAGCAATTCTTTCATTTCACGTTACGTAAGTAAATCATTTAACGCAAGTTGCGTCATATTAAACTAACATTAGTAGTTCAATTCAAATATAAGGGAGTTCATTCATATATCATTTTCACCCTCTCCGAGAGAGAGAGAGAGAGAGAGAGAGAGAGAGAGAGAACCCAGTATTCACAAGCCAAGAGTACTACATCTTACCACTAATTATAGCATGCAGAATTAACATTATTTTAGTCTCTTGTGTCTTTCATTTACACAGCGTGATACGTACGCGCATGTGTCCATTGCAGTTTGCAAGCATTTATTTATTTCATTTACGAGTACTTCAGCGAGGGACTGAGCATTTTTCAATTTCCATTACCTGTCGTTGCCCGAGTGGTCTTTTCATTTTCTTTATCATGAAAGACTTGCGTATACCGCAAGCACATTCGCACAGTGTGCCACGCAAATTCATTACTTCCTTCCAGACAGGGAAGTCGTTACCAGTTTTAGGACTGGCCACCTCCAGTGCACGTCAGGTCTTACCATTTCACAGTGCCACTAATTCTTGACACTGTCCATCGACTGGCTGCTGAAGTATCCCACCTTTACTTTCTCTCCTCCACCATTACACTCTGCCACGAACAGAGTACCATTTCACTTCAGTATATTTCAGTATACTGCATGTAGTGTCCGGGACACACCAGCACGATACCAGTGCTCCAGCCTCCATAAGTGCCATTGCACCTGTACAGGCCGTACAGGTAGCCATTAAACCTGCGGTGTCCGTCCCTTACGGAACGCCCAAGTAACTATTTTGTCCGTGTACAAGGGTCATTGATCCTTCAGGAACACTAACAAAAACCAGGAACGCCTCCCCAAAGTGCCGCAATACCAGCCCTAAGTGCTGTCAAACCTGCGTGTCCGTCCTTACGGAACGCCCAATTCATTAATGTCCATGTACAAGGATCAGTGATCCTTCGGACCAATCAACAAAGGGAACGCCTCCCGAAGTGCCGCAATACCAGCACTACTAGTGCTGCCCAAGGAACGCCTCCTCATAAGTGCCGTGCACCTGTATTGGACCTACAGGTAGCCCATTCCAACGTCTCCCAAGTTGGGAACGCCCCCCCGTAAGTGTGACGTACGTCGCACACTTCATTCGATTTTTTCACCTCATCAGAAGGTAAGCCATTCACAAAGTGCCACCGAGCACCCAGTCTTTTTCAGACTTTTTCATTACCACATTGCAGAACCCATTTCCAAGTGAGTGCCACTTTCCACAGTAGCACTCCTATTCCATTCAGTTACCCTTTCCTGGCCATTATTTTCATTTTCCTCCGAGCCTCTACTGCAGCCTAAGGGAAATGTCTTCCCCTGCTTCCCGCGACTTCTTTGCCAGAGAGCTAGAGAAGCTCGGAGCCCTCATAACTCTGGGCAAGGAGGCTGGTTACACTGGACCAGCACTTGACCAGTGGATAAAGACGCAGCAGGCTGCCGCGCGCCTGCAAGAAAAGGAAGAAAGAGAAGCAGAGGAGAAAGCCAGAGAAGAAGAGAGAAAGCATGAGCTAGCTCTCCTAGATGACGCAATCTCTCGGCTAGCTTCTAAGCCCCAGACCCGTGAGCTGGACTCCCGGTAAGAGGTGGTTGCGGAGGTTCTGCACCACTTGTTGTGTGCGTGGGCATGCTGTGGATTCCAACCATGCCCAAGTCGGTCTCTACCTTGGGAGAGCTTTCAGGGGGAACTTCTCCAAGGCTACCATGTAGCCCTGCATGATGAACAGTCTCCTACGGCCTATCAGTGGGTAAAACGTCATGGCCGACACCGAAGCCCAGGTCTCCCTTATTTCCAGAAAGGCATTGCCTAGGGGTGCCAAAATCCAGACGAACGAAGAAATTCAGTTTGAATGAATTGACGGTAACCTCTATTCTGTTCCTTCGGTCCTTCTGAATGTAAAAATGCCCTTTCTGGACCAGGTGACCAAGGAAACCACATTGTGCCGCCTGGGCGTAGTTGACCAATTTCATGATGTTTATCAGGTGATATTGGGCCGAGATTTACTTAAGCCGTATCTCCCCTGGACGCAGCTCCACTACCAGATGCACCGGATCCCTGCAGCATGCCTCATAATCAAACCTCAATTTTAGATTCAGAGGCTAGTGCCTCCGATGTCCCAAACATCCCTTTTATTTGTGAACCTGGCCCTGACCCAGTGTCAGAGCCCGAAGTTTCTTCCGCATCATCTCAGCCTCTTACCATCTTACCGCCTACCTCCTCCACTTTGGAAGAGGTAAGCCCACCAGTTAACCCCGGACTTGTTTCCGAGGGTGATTCAACGGAGGATTCCTTAACCTCCCTACCTCAAATCACTGCCAGAGAGGACTTTTCACCTGTGCCAGAGCACACTGCCAGCCTTGGTGACTCCACAGATTCGCAACCTGTGGGGCCATCTCGGCCTTACCGTCCAGTGCCACGGAAGAGGTTCTGGAACAAGTTCTGCCGCGACTGTGGCCACAAGGGTCACATGTCTGCCAATTACGGAGGGTGTGCGCTAATCACAATATTCCTGCCATCGCAATGGCCGTTCACCAATCCTTCTTCACTAGGACCCCCCAGCTAAGGGCCCTATAACAGTCGCACCCCCCTCCAAAACCATTATCCGCCAAGCCACGTCAGAGCCTACGACGACTCTGGCGCTCAAATCTCCCTAATACGGGAAGATCGAATCCCCCGAGGGGCAAACGTCGATAGACGTCACTTAATCACCATTGAAGGTATCAACCATATTAAGCTGATCCTTCCGACCGTCCAATTGAGGGTCACCAGACCTCATTTTTTCCAGAATTTGTCTCTTGCAGTTGCAAGCTACATTCCAGGAGGTTACGATCTCCTCCTAGGGCAAGACATGAAGTGTCCCTCGCATTCCAAAAAGCCTAAGGGTCTAACCCCTCAACAAGTCACTCCAAAGCAAGGAGTTATCGAAATTCTACTTCCTCCAGGAAGTACGTCCACCAACAGTCTCCCCCGTTACCAAGGAGGGAGATTGACCATTCACAGTTCCGTTGCAACCTGCAACGTAATAGGGCACTCTACTAATTGGCCTAGGTGTCCTAGCCGACTACGCAGCAGCGGACACTGTCCACTTTCCACAAGGCTTAGCCTTCAACAAGAGACAGGAGCCTCTGTCTCCCATTTCCAAGGGCACGCTGAGAGGTATTGCACCTCCGGTACCCGCCACAGGTCCAGTCGACCTCAACTCTCTGCCAGTGCCACTTGGCAGCACTGAGCAGTTGCCAAGCTCCGTCCAGCCTGGACGTAGAGCCACCACAGAACTTGACTTCTGCGCCTGGCCCCGAGCTAGTGCCGGCGCCTAACCTAACCAAGGATCCTCCTACAGGAGATCTTCCGACAGGCATGGAGCTTACCGCAGCCCATGGCCAATCCAAAGTCCATGAGTCTTCTTCACCCTCACCACTGTCGCCCGAGGATGAACCTCCGGCAGACTTAACCTTCATACCTCCTCTGGAAAACCAGGAACTGCCCGACCAGGAGTCAGCCTGGAGTGTTCCCCTTACGACGGTTGTCGCAGCAGCCGGAGTGAGGGCCTCCCCTGCAGTAGGTTCCACCTCTATGACGGTTGCTGCAGATACCGAAGTAGGGTTGTTCCCTGAAATCCCTCAGGCTACCACTGCCTCTGCTCCTGCTGGCGTTTCTGGCCTTTCCCCAGAGTCCCGTGCCTCCGTCTACTCCTAGGACTGTATAGCCAGGTCCTGGAGGAATGAGAAGAAGAAGAAGAAGGGACGTAGCAAATCATTAACACACTAACCCAAGAGCCACATGCTCTCCTTGACACCTGTGCCCGAGGTACAGTGTCGCATTCAATTGCAGAGTGATCCTGGCACCTACCCAGAGAAGGTAGCCAGCCTGATCTCTGCCAGTAGCACTAACCCTCTAACCCCTAGCCATTGTAATACTAACCCTCACTTAAATATAATTACCTCATTGCATTTCCATCCTGGTCAACTAACACTCATCATCCCCACGCGTCATTACCTCTCATGTATTTTAACGATTCCGTCGCTGAACTGTAGTTGTGCGTACCACACTCTGGAATGATTGCGTCTTCATTTAACTATAATGAGTAGGTTAGCTAATGATTTAGTACCAGGGCATTAGGTTAGTAGCAAGTAGAATTTTCAAGTAACCTTATCTAGGGGTAGAGTAGACTGTCGTCACAGACAACCCGTAGTTATTACTTAGGCTAGATTACATCACTACATGAAGTTAGTACACTTAGCATCTTTGCCTATAAGTTAGGTAGGCCATTGTAGTCAGCCGTATTGCTGCTCA
>NC_061104.1:3019182-3026682 GCF_015104395.2 Macrobrachium nipponense
CATGTATGCTGTATGGTAAATTTAATTTTGTATGTATGTTGTGTATATGATATCTATCAATATATATTAATATATATAAGTATTCTATATATATATATATATGTGTGTTTGGTGTGTGGGTCTGTATTATATATATATATATATTATATATATATTTATAATATTATCTATATATAACATACTATTTTATATATTATGTGTGTGGCTTGTCTATTTATTTAATATATATATATTATATAATTATATTATTATAATATCTATCTATATATATTATTATACCTATATATTATATATATATATCATGTATATATTATTAATGTGGTATATATCAATTCAAGCTACAAATGTCCTTTAATATCTAAATTCACTTTTACCTCCCAAATGAATATATTTTTCATATTATGTACCGAAGGGGCGGGAAATTTTTTAATTGATAATTACTTGTTCGTCCCCCCATTGGGATCGAAGACCACCGTCCCAAGTGGACGGGGGGACGAAATCAGGGACAGGGTCAGTGACGCTATACCAATCAAGCCCAAACAGAGACGCCATTAAAGTTTACATATCGATTCTGACCCTTCTTACAAATCCCCAACCTCGGATCTGGATGCTTTCGTAATTAGAATCGATATGGAACCCCTGTCTACCATGTTGGCCAAGATTTCGAGCGTTTGACAGCACGTAGCCTTTTGGTTATGAATAATTATCACATTCGAACCGTGATCCATTTATATATCCAAATTCAAAGCTACAAATGTCCGTTTAATATCTAAATTCACTTTACCCATCCCAAATGATATTGTTTCATAATATGTACCGAAGGGGAATTTTTTAACATTGATAATATTTTCGTCCCCCCATGGGATCGAACCACCAGCTCCAATGTGGACGGGGACGAAATCAGGTACAGTCAGTGACGCTATCCAATCAGGCCAACAGAGACGCTATAAAGTTCAATATCCGATTTCGACCTTACAAATCACCCTCGATCCTGGATTGCTTTCGTAATTAGAATCGATATGGAAACCCCGTTCTACCCATGTTGGCCAAATTCGCTAAGCGTTTTGACAGCACGTAGCCTTTTTGTTATGAATAATTTATCACATCGAACCGTGATCCATTTTATATATCCAATTCAAGCCTACAAATGTCCGTTAATATCTAAATTCACTTTACCTCCCAAATGATATTTTTATTCCATATATGATAGCAGAAGGGGAATTTTTGGTTGAATAAAATAATTTCGTCCCCCCATGGGTCGAACCACGTCCAAGTGGACGGGGACTAAATCAAGGACAGTCCAGTGACGCGGTATCCAATCAGCCGAACAGACGACGCTTAATGTTCATATCGATTCTGACCTTAAAAATCAAATCCCCTCGATCTGGATGCTTTCGTAAATTAGAATCGATATGGAACCCGTGCCCTCCGTCTAACCAATTGTTTGGGGCCAAGTTCGCGCAGTTTGACAGCACGTTAGCCATTTTGTTATGAAATTAATTATCACATCGAACCAGTAGATTCCATTATATATCCAATTCAAGCTACAAATGTCCGTTTAATATCTAAATTCCACTTTACCTCCCAAATGATAATTTTTCATATATTGTTACCGAAGGGGAATTTTTTAATTGATAATAATTTTCGTTCCCCCCATGGGACGAATGAACCGACCCGTCCAAGTGGACTAATTACGAAAGCATCCTGATCCGAGGGTTGATTTGTAAGGTCAGAAATCGATATGAACTTATAGCGTCTCTGTTGGGCTGATTGGATAGCGTCACTGACTGTCCATGATTTCGTCCCCCCGTCCAACTTGGACTGGTGGTTCGATCCCATGGGGGGACGAAATTAAGTTATTACAATTAAAAAATTCCCCTTGCGGTAACTCTATATGCAAAATATATCATTTGGGAGGTCGTAAAGTGAATTTAGATATTAAAGGACCATTTTGTAGCTTGAAGTTGATATATAAAATGGATCACGGTTCGATGTGATAATTAATTTCATAAAAAAACAAAGGCTACGGTGCTGTCTAAAACTCTCAAATTGGCCAAACATTGGGTAGACGGGGTTGTTCCATATCGATTTCTAATTACGCAAAGCATCCAGTTCCGAGGGTGATTTGTTGTAAGGTCAGAATCGTATGAACTTTATAGCGTTCTCTGTTGGACTGATTTGGATAGCGTCACTGACTGTCCTTGAATTTCGTCCCCGTCCAACTTGGAAACGGTGGTTTTGATCCCCATGGGGGGACGAAAATTATTATCAATTAAAAAAATTTCCCCTTCCGGTTACATATAATGAAAATATATCATTTTGGGAGGTAAAGTGGGAATTTAAGATATTTAAAGGACATTTGTCAGCTTGAATTGAATTGATATAAAATTGGCTCACGGGTTGTCGTATGTGATAATTATTCATAACAAAAGGAAGGCTACGTGCTGTCAAACGCCTCAATTGGCCAACATGGTATACGGGGTTCCATATCGCTTCTAATTACGAAAACGCATCCAGATCGGCGGGTGATTTTGTAAGGTCAGAATCGATATGAACTTTATAGCGTCCCTCGTTGGGGTTGGCTGATTGGATAGCGTCACTGAAATGTCCCTGATTTATTCGTCCCCGTCCACTTGGACGGTGGTTGCGATCCCATGGGGGGACGAAATTATTATCAATTTAAAAAATTCCCCTTCGGCGTAACTATATGGAAAATTATCATTTGGGATTTGGTAAAGGGGTAAAGGAATTTAGATTTAAATTAAAGGACATTTGTAGCTTGAATTGCTATATAAAAAAGTGGATCACGGTTCGGATGTGATAATTATTCTTATATGTGTGAATTAATCTATATATTATATATATATATGATATTTATATATTATACTATATATTATATATCTAAATAAATTTATGTATTATGTATGGTGTTAATATATATATATTATATATTATATATATATTAATATATATATATTATTACTATATATATATATTATAATATATAAGATTATGATATATATCTACTATATAATGTCTACAAATAACACCACACACACACATCAATATTATAATATATATATATAGATAATATATTTAATATATATATTATATACTATATATACTTTTTAAATTTCTTCACAATTTCCAACTGGTCGACAGGTTTTAATTCATTGACATTTTTCAAGTTGTGCTCAATTTTATAATTTTTCGTCAATATTCAGTTTGTCGATGTTTTTCCATTTGTCGATAAATTTTTAATTTGTCGACAATTTTCGAAATTTCGAAAGTTTTCAATCGATTGACTTTATCAGTTTGTCCACATTTTTCAATTTTCGACAGTTTTTAATTGGTCGACGTTTTTGAAGTTGTGCTCAATTCTATAATTTGTCGTCAATTTTCAAATTGTCGATGTTTTTAAAAATTTCGATAAATTTTACAATTTGTCGACTATTTAGAAGACGACAGTTCTCGATGATTTTAAAAACATGTCGAACGGTTGTCAACTGACCGTCCATTTGCAAATTGTCAACATTTTCCAACACTGGGGGAGGTCGATCAATGTCCTGTCGATTAGTTTATTACCAAATAACCCATGACAATATATCCTTCCTTCCTTAATTAATTCCCCCCCGGTATTCCTCACTTGAACAAAAATAAAACTTAAAAATAAATATTTTTATTTTTTTCTCATTCGTAAACGGAATGAAATACGATATACGTAATAGAATACGACCACGTCTTATCAATAAAGAATAAAAATTATGAATGAACTCTCACAGATGCGTAAAAAAAAAAAATTATATTCACTCACGATATAACATTCACGTGTTGCATCTGTTTCTGAACAAGTGCTTCGTCATCTCTTAATAAATAAAAAATCCTCACACCTGCTAAATATTTCGGAATTGGTTGAAGGACAGGTGTTGCCAATGCTGTAACACGTGACGCTTATGTGTATAGAAACTGAATGAAAAACCCGTGAAAAGAAGGTCGTATTACGCTAGCACGGCCTCTTGCTTTGAAAAACATCAAGCTCGCTAACTTTCTTCTACTATGGCGCCACCTTTTTTTGCTTTTTTTTTTTTTTTTTGTTTTCTTTTAACTTTGGTACAAATGGCTTGTAGGAGTTAGGAAAAAATACGTATGTTTATATATAATTATCATTATATATATTTTAAATATATATTATTATTATATATATTATATAATATATAATATAATAAAAAAATTTTTAGTTTCTGTCTATGTGTGTGTGTGTGTGTTTGTGTGTGTATACATATATCTATATTATATATATATATATTATATATAGATATTATATATATCTATATATATATAGATATATACATATGTGTGTGTGTGTGTGTATACATATATATTATATATATATATCTATATATCATATAATATATATGTATAATATATATATATATATAATATATATATTATATATATATATATATATAATCCAGAAATTTTCTTCAGATCGAAAACAATCTGGAGAAAAACTTCCCGAAGCTAGGAGATACACTTACATCCCTTCAAACATCCCTTCAAAATCTCTCATCTCTTCTCTCTCTTCTTCTCGATTTCCGTTTACCCTCAAGTTTTCACCTAACGAGAAACATTACATTACCTGTATATGATGTTTTCCCGTCGACGTGAAAGTTAGTGGGTGGAAAAACTGCTCTGATTCATTCATTTGGTTAATGGATGAACTCGCTACGTTACTTTACGCGCCCAAATCTCATTCATTAAGACTTGCTTCACGCTCGAGTAAACATGTTATTTCAGTTATTTAGAGGAGTCCTCTGTAGCCTTACTCAGAATTGTTCTGTTGGATGAATCCTCAGAATTCTATTCTAGGGGAGTTTGTATTGAAGTAGAGGCTTCTGACTCGTGGCTCCTGTCATCTGGTTCCAGGCTCCCGGCTCCTCTAGTGTAGTTACTACACGAAGAGTACTTTGTTGCCTTACTCAGAAGTTCCTCGTTGGGAAAATCTTCGGAATTCTATTGTGGTCTTCAGTGGAGCCAATGTTCGTCTCTCCTGATTGCTATAGTAGATTCACATCAACCGTGCATTTGATGTCTAGGCCAGTCCCTTACGACGCTCCTGATTGGCTGTTGATAAGCCAATCACAGGGCTGGAAACTCTCAGTCTCTCCCGAGAGTTCACGTGGGTAGGAGCTATGTTCCACCTCTCCTGAGGGATACGTCTTTCAAAGGAATCCCTCAGGAGAGATGGAACATATACATCCTGCCTATGTGAACTCTCGAGAGAGGCTGAGAGTTTCCAGCCCTGTGACTGGCTTATCAACAGCCAATCAGGAGTGTCGTAAGGAACTGGCCTAGATATCAAATGTATGGTTGATGTGAATCTACTATAGCTCTTAACTCTTGAGTCTATATTCTATACATAAAGCTATATTCTATATATATATATATATATATATATATATATATATATATGTATATATATATATATACATATAAACAACTATAGCTTATAAACAGCGAGAAATATCACAGAATGATTATTCTTGGCTTGAAAGAGTAAAGGTTGGTTCATTTTGATATTTCGAAGCTGGGACAGGAGGAAGAAGAGGGAGAATGAGAGGGAGAGGGGGAAGGGAGGGGGAGGGGGTAGAAAGGTGGTTGGAGGGAGGGAGGGGGGGAGGGTTATAGATATGACGTCTCGCACACACTGCGTCAAGTGTCCATCACCATCCCTCCTCCCCAAATACCAAAGGTGTGTAGGTGGTCCTCGTTCAATGCTGTCCCTCCCTCCATCCCCCCCCCCCCTCCCCGCCCCCTTTCCGGAGAACTTTGAAGTGTTAGGAATGGTCGATATTCGCTTTTACGTCAGGGTACGACGCAAGGGGACGTGACTAAATCGATCAATTGCTCACTTTTCTAGTTGGGAGTTTTTTTTTTTATTGAAATAATATAATTTCAACTTTTTTTGTGTTACTGGCTTGGAGTAAATGTTAATTATTATTATTATTATTATTATTTATTATTATTATTATTATTATTATTATTATTATTGCGCATTGCGCCACCGGCCAATGAAAATGCAGCTACCGGTTGACCCCTGCTGCACCTGCCGCTATATATTGAGTAGATCTTGACACCTACAGTCGACTCGACCCACTGCCGTGATCATGCTCGGATGATACCGAGAAACGTTGGCTACTATATTAACTTATATTTTTGACCTATTTGTTCATTTACTGTGACAAAATAAATAAATTTGTAACCATTATCCCAGAAATTGACTCCTCCTGATAAGTAATATCGGCGCAATACTCGCCAGTTGTAGTAGCAGAGAGAAAACTATTATTAGAAAAATAGAGAAGACTATTTACAAGTTGAATGCAGCTGATGCAGCAATATCTTTCAATAAGACTTGTTTGAAAGAAGGTCTCCTTCCAATATATAATTATTATTATTATTGTTATTATTATTATTATTATTATTATTATTATTATTAATTATTATTGATATATATATATATATATATATATATATATATATATATATATATATATATATATATTATGATATAATATATATATATATATATATATATATATATATATATATATATATAATATATATTATTATTATACATATATGCACTACCCACTATATATTATCATATACACACACACAGCACCGCGCGCCACACGCACACACACACACACACACACACACACACACACATATATATATATATATATATATATATATTATATATATATATATATATACATATATATATTAAGAGAGAGAGAGAGAGAGAGTCTTAAGAATTTCGTAGCAAAACCTAACTCTACGTACGGTAATCATTATATTGTTGAACTACCTTACTCCCTCTGAGCCTGTCTTAAACGGAAAAAAAAGGAATAAACATCTATGTACTCCTTGAGAATATTCCATCACAATAATAATATAAACATGACACACAACTGACTCTTTTATTAAGTAAAAACTTACCCTATCTTATCCCTGTATGTATACTATATGAACAATCGCCCACATACCATATTTTAAAACCACTTAACGCCGGCCGTTTGAACACACGGAGACCCAGCGCTTGCCCCTTCGGGAGAACCTAGGAAGTTAAGAACTCCTCGCCCCTCGAATCATTACTCCGTCAGCGTTCTCTGTGGAAGAATGTTCCTATATATTGAAGTGTAAACAGTGTACCCTTTGGAATATGATGCGGTGGCATGATTTTTGAAGTGTGTCCGTTTTTAAGGTGATGGTATTGTCTCGTGTTTCGATGTTTTCTTGGTGTTTTGAGTGTGTAGTTCAATTGTTTAATTTCAGAGGTACTAATGAATTTAACTTGTTATACTACGTTATATAGTATTTCGATGTTATATGTTTTTTAGTTGTCAGATATGTGAGATTATTACCATAATTTATTTTTCGTTGGATGTCTAAGTAGCTTTTGGTTAGCTGTTTTGCAGTTAATTTCTAATGGTGCAG
>NC_061104.1:3030796-3033296 GCF_015104395.2 Macrobrachium nipponense
GTGATAAGAATACTGCACTCTACCCAGATCTACACAATGACGGGAAAGAGGAAAAAATATACAAAAAAGACAAAGTCTGCACCTTTTGAAAAGAGGGAATTGCAGATATGGAGAAAAATGTTACTACAAACATCCTAAGGTATGTCACAACTATGAAATATATGGTAAATGTGCATACTTAGATGGATATGAGGATGATTGCAGAGATCTACATCCAAAAATATGCAAAAACCTAAAAGAAGGAAAGGATGTAAGTTCGACAAAAATGTAAATATAGCACCCTGTAGCCATGAAAATAATCAAATAAACTAACCAATCAAGCAATAAAATCCAAAATAAGAAAGAAGCAAATAAAGAGAGGAATGAAGAATATCAGGTAAAAGAAAAAAGCAAGCCATCAACGAGATATGCAGAGGTGCCAGCAAAAAATTTCAATGCATCAGCTCCAAGATTCTACTCAAGAGATAATAACTGTTTTTATTATGCAAGGGGATATTGCAGATATGGAGAAAAATTGCAGATTCAGACACAAATGAATAATTATGATGAAAGAAGAACAATATTATGGAAAAGTTGATTTTTAATGTCAGAATTTCTGGAAATGAAAAAAAGAACAACATACCAGAACAGGAAAGACATGGGAAAATCCTTATTATTACCAATATTAAATGAAGGAGAAAACACGCAAACCATCATAGTGATGAATGCGCAGGGTTTAGTTACGAGTAACTCAAAAGCAAAAATAGAGTACTTAGAAGAACTAACCCAAATTGAAAAGAAAATAGATATAATGAATATAAGTGAAACCTGGTATTCCCAAGAGACTGGGAATGATGATCAAATAAAAGGGTTTCAAACTTATAGATCAGATAGAAAAAATAGGAATCAAGGGGAACCGCAATATATGGGAAAGACAAAAAAACAAGGAAAAATATATGAGAAATATAGTAACTCAGAATGTGAACTAATAGCGGTAGAATTTGAATCTGAAAAATTAATGAACATAGTAATATATAGACCTCCTAATACTAAAGAGTTTGACTTAATAATTGAAAAATTGGATGATATATGTAGAAATCACAAGGACTGGACTATTCTCCTATACTGGAGACTTCAACTTTCCTTTCGTAGACTGGAAAGAACGAATAGGAGATTGTGGATGTACTTATACATATAAAAAAGAGAGTAATAGTAGTGCAGAAGATAAGAGCAATTCGAAAAGCTATTAGATATGCTACTAGATACAACATTCAACAATAAATCACCTGCCAACAAGAAAGGAAAATACTTTAGTACCTAGTATTTGTGAACGAGATGAATTATGTTAAAGAAATAATAGTTTTATAATGTGAGTATTTGTTCAGACCATAATGTCATAGAATTAACAGTCCATTCCAAAGCAAGTGAAAACAGAGATAAGCAAGAAATGAAAAAGTGGGAAGGATATGGAAAATACAACTTCTACAGTAAAAATATAAAATGGTCAGAAATAAATGAAGAATTAACAAGATTGGGATAACATTTTCGTAAGTGATGACATAAAGGTAAATACGGAGATATTATATAAAATATTAGAGAAAATAGTGGATAAATATATACCGAAGAAGAAAAGTAAACATCAGTCATGCATACCAAGAGACAGAAGGATCTTGTTCCAGAAAATCAGAAAGTGGAAAAAAGGTCTAGCAAAAGAAAAAAATGCATGGAAAGTTATAGAACTAAAAAGTAAGATAGAAAAAATGCAGAACAAAAGATTATACAATCAAAAGAAAATGAAAAACGGGACTTGGAATAAAAAAAACCCCTATTAATATCAACGCAAATCCCAAACTATTATACTCATATGCGAAGAAGATGATAAAAGAAGAATAGAAATAGGCCCTCTAAGAATTGAAGGGAGATTAACGAATGAAAAAAAGGAAATTTGCAACATACTGGCAGAACGATATAAGAGAGAATTCACCCCACCCTAGAATAAGATAATGAAGATAATGATATAGAAGTAAGGGATGAAAATAGTGAATATTAGCTGACATAGATATTAATGAAGCTGATATTTTGTGCAGGCTATTAATGAAATTAAAATGGAGCTGCTGCAGGGCCTGATGGAATTCCTGCTATTTTGTTAAAGAAAGTAGTTCATTCTATCGCAAAGCCACTTGCAATATTATTAAGACAAAGTGTAGATACAGGCAAGATTTATGATGAGCACAAATTAGCATATATTACCCCTACTTTCAAAAGTGGATCAAGACTAGAGGCAAGTAATTATAGGCCTGTGAGTCTAACATCACATATTATGAAAGTGTATGAAAGGGTAATGAAGAAAAATATTATGAAACATTTAATAAAAAATAATTTGTTTAATAAAGGACAACATGGTTTCGTACCCGGAAAAGTACACAAACCCAACTGTTAGTCCACCGTGAGAACATATTCAAAATATGAAAAGCGGAAATGAAACAGATGTGGTTTATTTAGACTTTGCAAAGCTTTTGAC
>NC_061104.1:3038296-3055796 GCF_015104395.2 Macrobrachium nipponense
CCTCTCTCTCTCTCTCTCTCTCTCTCTCTCTCTCTCTCTCTCTCCTTTTATCTACCTACCTATCAACTCAATAACGGTATGATGTACAGGAAACAAGTAAATAAATAAATAGGTAAATAAATAAACAAATAGATATCAGAAATATTGGGTAAATAAAATAAATCTTCTCCCTTGAGGGAGGAAAAATTCTTGTCTTCCTCAAGATGGCTCCTCAGTTAGGGCTTGAGCGGATCTAATCTCCCTCAAGGAGCTGTGTGGAGGGATGTAATGTTACTTGAGAGATCGAGTTTTCTCTCGCAGGTTGGACCTAAATTCTGTAGATTTCTATTTTTAGGTTTTGTCTAAGATTGGGTTCTCTCTTGAGGGAGTGTTATGTAGTGAAGGTTTTCCTGTGTGGTTGCTTGGCCGATAATAATAATAATAATAATAATAATAATAATAATAATAATAATAATAATTAATAATAATAAGTATAATAATAATAATAATAATAACTATTATTATTATTATTATTATTATTATTATTCTTATTATTATTATTATTATTATTATTATTATTATTATTATTATTATTATTATTATTATTATTATTTTGTCTATCACAGTCCTCCAGTTCGACTGGGTGGTATTTATAGTGTGCGGGTTCCGGGTTGCATCCTGCCTCCTTAGGAGTCCATCAATTTTTTTACTATGTGCGCTGTTTCTAGGAGCACATTCTTCTGCAAGAATCCTGGAGCTACTTCAGCCTGTAAGTTTTTCCAGATTCCTTTTTAGGTATCTTGGGATCGTGCCTCCTAGTGTTCCTATGATTATGGGTACAATTTCCACTGGCATGTCCTATATCCTTCTTATTTCTATTTTCAGGTCTTGATACTTATCCATTTTTACCCTTTCTTTCTCTTCAACTCTGGTGTCCCATGGTATTGCGACATCAATGAGTGATACTTTCTGGATTTTGTCAATCAACGTCATGTCTGGTCTATTTGCACGTATCACCCTATCAGTTCTGATACCCTGGTCCCTGAGGATCTTTGCCTGGGCGTTTTCTATCACCCCTTCAGGTTGGTGCTCGTACCACTTATTACTGCAAGGTAGCTGGTGTTTCTTGCACAGGCATATTATCATTATCTAGTTGGGAAAAACTCTATATCGCGAGAGTATATCTAATGTTCTAAGGGGTCCACAATAATAAATAAATGTTGTGAGTTCGTTTTTAAAATTATACACGAAACCACAACATTTTTATTATTGTGGACCCCTTAGAACATTATTATTATTATTATTATTATTATTATTATTATTATTATTATTATTATTATTATTATTATTATTATGCCTTCAGTGAAAATTCACAGCTAACTTTCTGTGTAATCCTATGAAATATAAGTTTAATAACAAACGTTCTATCGACTTAACACTCAAGAGAAACCAACAGCTGTTATGTTTCTCAAATCGTTCGTCTCTCTGCTGAGGACACTTACCAAGTCTGCTTTTTTTCGGGAAAATGGCGTAACTTCGTCAAGTTTTGGACGATGTAAAGTTTTTACGAGGCGATGTGGAAACTTTATACAAAGAGGGCTCCTTAAGCCTTTGCTGTCTAGCGGTTCGGAGCGGAAGGAAATTTGCAAGGACAAAAAAATAATAAATTAGGGAGAATTTTGTTCTGAATGAACTTCGTTTGTGTCTTTGGGAGCTATGAAAGCAAAGTAGTTGAAAGTATTACAATTTATAAAAATATTATTTTATATAGTTTTTTTCGATGGCTTTTGTATGATATTCTTGGGAAACCGTGAGGTCTAAGTAGGTGAAAGGATTATTTTTTTATCATTTTGCATAGTTTTTTAAAATTTATTTTATTGATTTTGATCGTATTAACATTCACAATTTTTTTGTATTATTTTATATAGTTTTTTTTTCTCGATGGTTCTTGTAAAATATTCTTGGGAACCCGTGAATTTTTTATCGATTTCATTAATCTTTATCATATTTCCATTCAGAAATTCGTATTTGTAGATGAAAGTATTAATTTTTAGAAATATTTTATATAGCTTATTTTCAATGATTTTTATGAAATATTCTTGGGGACTCGTGACATCTAAGTAGTTGAAGGTATTGATTTTTTTCTTGATATTTTATAGAGACTGAATTATTTTTTATTATTCTTAATCATATTACCATTCAGAAATTCACCATTTCTTTTTCTCTATCATGTATTTTTCCTTGTCACATCTGTAATTAATAATAGTTTTTTCTGATTTATCGAATCAAAATTCACACGCATAAGCTTGATAAAGAAAGGTGATTTTTAATTTTAAGAAATTATAAAAATTTTATTTATTTATTTATTTATTTATTTATTTATTATTGTTTTTTTTTTAATTGGTCACTGAAGAATGTTGGTGTATAGCGAAACAGTGCTGTTTAAAAGTCACTGAGCAGATATAGAATAGACGTTGAATAGATACACCTGGATCTACAGAGAGAATCAATCCCGAAAAAGCTTAACATTTCACCCAAAAACCTTCCCAAGGCTTCTGAGAATGAAGTATATTATGCATTCACCACCATGACTGCCCCAGGGGCGCGCTGTCAGCCTTGAGGGTGTCCAGCAAAATTGATGAGGCTCGATGACGCCCTCTCTTTTAGGGGAGAGAGAGAGAGAGAGAGAGAGAGAGAGAGAGAGAGAGAGAGAGAGTAAAGGAGCTATTTCTGCCGTCTCTTTTCCAGCCCCTCCCCTCCCATCAATTCATTAGGGGCGGAAATCGCTTCCATTTTAATGGAGATTGATTGATAGGCGCCTGAATCCCTTATCGCTTGCAGAAGCGGCAGCAGCAGCAGCAGCAGCTCCGAAGGCCCCCCCCCCCCTCCCACCCCCAACAACAAAAAATGCTTTCGGGTGTCCTTCAGGATTCCTGATGGCCCCCTGATTGACGGAATGAGGACACGCGGCTTAATCGCACCTCGAGGAACCCGGAGGGTGGTGGGGGGAGTGGAAATATGGCGGAAATGTGGAGTTTATGCAGTGTTTATGAAGACACTCTTGAGTAGGATGTATATCATTTGTGTTTATAAAGATATTCTTTGACTTATTTGAAGCTGATGCGTTTTCATAAACGTTTCATTAAGTCGTTTTTAAATTCATTTTCCATTTGACATACTAACTGTATTATAATGTAGGTGAAAAGTAGAATACAAATTGGTTATGAAATATTAAGCCTAAATACGTTACTTATGCAGTGTTTGTATAGATACCCTTTGACTTATTTCAAGTTGATGGGTTTTTATAAACGATTGACTAGGCCATTTTTAAAGTCATTTTCCGTTTGACGTAACTGCACTTCAGTGTAGGTGAAAAGTAGAATGCAAATTTATGAAATATTAAGGCTAAATACGTTACTTATGTTGTTTATAAAGATACTCTTTGACTTATGTCAAGTTTGATGCGTTTTCATAAACGTTTGATTAGGTTACTTTTAAAGTCGTTTTCCATTTGACATAACTTGACAATGTAGGTGAAAAGTAGAATACAAGTTGGTTATGAAATATTAAGGCTAAATACGTTACTTATGCAGTGTTTATAAAGATACTCGGGACTTAATTGAATATTATCTCGTTTTATAAGCGTGTGAAAAATTCATTTTCAATTTGACCCAATTGTCAAGTTTAATGAAAAAGCAGGATAAAAATGAAGCTGTTAGGCCATAGGGCTAAATTTCCATTTACCTGACTGCAGTGCAGGTAAGATGTTTGAGAAATTATGTTAATATTTCTTCCTGTAACACCTTTAAATAGACCTTGTATTCAATTTCCCTTTCAACCCTGAATGACCTTATCATGGTAGGTTCCAGCGCTGGGGTTTTGGCCAAAATTTTATATTCTCTGTTACATAGCTCATCTTATGTAAGATTTCAAGGAAATAACATTGTGAATCTCTCTCTCTCTCTCTCTCTCTCCTCTCTCGTGTCTCTGCTCTCTCTCTCTCTCTCTCTCCTCATCTCTCTCTCTATATATATATATATATAATATATCTATATATAATATATATATCTTATATATATATATATATATATATATATTATATATCATTCGAGCTACAAATGTCCTTTAATATCTAATTCGCTCTACCTCGGAATTGATATATTTTCATATATATTTTTACCTCGTCTTGCATTTCGATTTCAAAGAAATAACATTGTGAATCTCTCTCTCTCTCTCTCTCTCCTCTTCTCTCTCTCTCTCTCTCTCTCACGCATTAGCTCTCATGCTCTGATTTCGAGAGAATCACTTCGGAAATCGTTCACGGAATTTAGTCGATGGAAATAAAAATGAATGAAAATAAGAAATGAATGACCAGAATTAGTAAAACAATAAATGAATAAATTGATTAACAAAAGTGTAAAGTATAAGTCAATTCTGTCGCCAATAACCTGGACTGTATGACGCACGAAAACGCTTGACGCAACCACTCATAAAAAAATTAAAAAAAAGGTTAAGTTCGAGAAAAACCTAGCGAAAAGAACGGCCCTAGATAAACAAGACTCGAATGCGCGCGAAAGGCAACGAACGGTTCCTGAAAACACAAAAAACAAACGTGACGAACCCAAGCATAAAAAAAATAAAAAGGAATTGCGCCACAGAGCGCTTTAATGCCCCCCCACAAATACCTCGTAAAATGCGCATTTGTGGAGACATTGCAGCCCCAAATGCTTGCTCTTCTCTCTCTCTCTCTCTCTCTCTCTCTCATTTAGAAACGCACACAGTGAAGAGGTCGGGGTGTGGGGGCGGGGATGGGGAGGAGCTGGTTATGTAATTGTGTGAATGTTACCCTCGAGGAAATTAGGTTTCATAAATTTTAATAATCTCTTTCCCTGACCTAATTAGTATATATATTTTTTGTGGGTCGTGGGGGCGTGGGGTAGGCGTTGTGGGTTGGAGTGGTTAGGGTTCGGGGGGTTGGGTGGGGATTCGGCTGTTGTCTGTGGGTGGGAATGGGAACTGAAGAAGTTTTGGGAATATTTGATACTAACGTTTGAGTTTGTGGGTGGGAGATAGTATCGAAGAATTGTGGGAATATTCAATACTAATTGTGTGTATTTGAAGTGTGGGGATATTTGCTGCTAAAGAATATAGAGTATATTTCGAATACCAGAAAGTGTAATTACATTTAATAACAACTAGTGGGTACATGGAATATAAAGTGTGGCCATTTGAAGCACTAAAACGTGTGGGCTTTTTGGTACACTATACATTATAAATGCACTAAATAAAAACAAATGATAATTCTATGGAAGTTTTGAATTTTCAATTTCAATGGCACCATGGGCTTGGTTCCGCGTATATTATGGGGTCATCTTTTCTGAACATAATAGTTATGAAATAATAAAAAACAAATAATAATTCTCTGGAAGTTTGAATTTCAATTCAGTGGCCCCGTGGGCTTGTTCCATATATAGGGTCATCTTCTGAATAATAATATAATAATTATAATAATAATAATAATAATAATAATAATAAAATAATAATAATAATAATAATAATTTCTGTATTTCCTCTGTCTACGACCTTTGGGAGTCGAGTCTGTGAAGATTACTTCACCCCTGAGCTCGACTTTTCAATATCGTGGGAGCTGTAATTCATATTGATTCTCCCCGTCTTTAGACATCCAGTTTCAATATTCATTTCTCTCCAGGTTTGGGAGTTCTGATCTATACGGGAGGTTTAATTAACTCCTAGTACCCTGTGAAAGTTTAAAAAGAGAGAGAGAGGAGAGAATGTATATACCCGTATCCCACCTCTTCGACAACGAAAGTCAGTCTGTAAATGAAAAATTCCCCAAGTGATCGTTTTTTTTTCTCTCCTCTCTCTCTAATCTAATGGGACTCGTCAATAAGAACTCGGTCTTCGGTGATGTTGAGGAGACAGATACGTAAAGAGAACTTTTTTAATTACTCTCTTTCTCTCTCTTTTTGTAATTACTTTTTTTCTTTTTTTCGATTTAATGAAGTCGTCTTGTTTCGACATCCTTGTTGGGGCGTTTCTCTCTCTCTCTCTCTCTCTCTCTCTCTCTCCTCTCTCTCTCTCTCTCTCATACACGCACTTACACACACACTTACCCTCCATTTTTCACGTTAAGGTGTGTGTGCGTTTGTCTGTTTACCGTTTCAGTTCCTCTCTCTCTCTCTCTCTCTCTCTCAGAGGCCCTTTGTCACCCTCCACTCTGTCTCTCTTTCTCTCTCACTCGCAGAGGCCCTTTGTCTCTCTCTTTCTCTCTATCTCTATCTCTCTCTCAGAAGCCCTTTGTCACTCCTCTCTCTCTCTCTCTCTCTCTCAGAGGCCATTCGTCTCTGTCTGTCTGTCTGTGTGTGTCTCTCCCTCTCGCAGAGGCCCTCTCTCTCTTTCTCAGATAACCCCCCTCTCTCTCTCTCTCTCTCTCTCTCTCTCTCTCTCTCTCTCTCTCTCTCTCTCTCTCTCTCTCTCTCTCTCAGCCCCTTTGTTGAGAAAAAGTATGGATAACTTTTTTACATGTGATCACAACAATCCGGACATTTTAATATTTCAAAGAATATTGTCGTATACCATTTACTTGAAGACAATTTTAAACCCGTAATTATATGACCCTCATTTATGGTTCCTTTGGTAGTCTTACTCCCTTTCATGCTCCTGGGATATTTACCTAAATAAATCACGCTTAATTTCGATTGATCGTCTGACGGACGTATAAGTCACTGAAAAGTTCTTTCGAAGACAGGAGTTTTGCAAAGAAATGTCTTTGAAAAGTAAAAAGAAAAAAAAATGAGAATTCATGAAAAATCTATTAAATTTATACTTATGCCAATAGTGAAACTTCATACTAAGAATGAAATGAGAGACTAAAGA
Organism: Macrobrachium nipponense; assembly: GCF_015104395.2. NCBI lineage: Eukaryota > Metazoa > Arthropoda > Malacostraca > Decapoda > Palaemonidae > Macrobrachium > Macrobrachium nipponense. The sequence continues at coordinate 3,045,173 of NC_061104.1, forward strand.
GCATGCTTGGGTTATTTATTTATCTTTGATGCATTTTTTCCTTTTTCTCCTTTCGCGAAAATAAAAATAAAAAGTTTGAAAACTCTATCAAATTTAAGCTTTAAACATTCGGCAAGTTTATACTTTTGCCAGTAGATAACCTTATACTGAAAGTAAAATGAGGAATAAAAGAGGATGTTTGGGTTATGTATTCATCTTTTAATACATTTTTCATTTTTTTTTTTTCTCTCTCTCTCTTCGGAAAGTGAGAAATAAGAATGCACGAAAAACCTATCAAAACTGATGCTGTTAAAAAATTCGTCTAAGTTTATTATACTTCTGCCAACAGATAACCTTCATACTGTGAATGAAACGAGAAACAAAAGGACATATTTGGTTTATTTATTTATAGTTTTCTGACTTTTATGCTTTTTCCATCAGGGAGACCTGCGCCCACCTTCCCCCTCCCCCCTCCGCCCGACAGAGAGAGGCTGACTGGTCGAGATAAAACTTTGGGGAAAGACTCCTGATTCAGTGGCCGAGAAGTAATTGACATTTTTACGGGATTAGTGAGAAAGGAGTTTGAATTGAGGTTGACAGAAGGAGTCGAAAATTCAATATTTAAGTCAACTGGCGGATAAAAATTATCAATATTGAATTGCTTCACTATATAAGATAATATAGATTATCATTTTTATTCGCGACTTGACTTACGTACTGGATTTCCACACTATATAAAATAATATAAATTAAGTCAATGGGCTAATAAGAATGATGAATATTGAATTTTTTCAGTATATAGAGTAATCATTCGACAATTGACTTAAATACTGAATTTCCACAATGTATGAAATAATATAAAATAAGTCAGTGGGCGAATAGAAATGATAAATATTGAATTTCTACAGTAAATGAATAATATAGATAATTCTTATTCGCCAGTCAAATTAAATATTGAATTTCCACGATATATAAAATAATGTAAACTATAATTTTTATCCGCCACTTGACCTAAATATTAAATCTCCACAATATATGAAATAATATAAAATAAGTCAATGAGTATATAAAGATTATGAATATCGAATTTCTACAGTATATAAAATAATTATTCGCCAATTGACTTTAATATTGAATTTACACAATATATAAAGTAATGTAAACTATAATTTTTATCCGCCACGTGACTAAAATATTGAATTTCCACAATGTATGAAATAATATGAATTAAGTTAATGGGCGAATACAAATAATAGTTTACATGATTTTATACATTGCGGAAATTCAATATTTCAGTGAAACGTCGAATAAAAATTATAATCTATTATTATTAATTATTCAGAAGGTAAACCCCCTATTCAAATGGAACAAGCCCACCGCACAGGTGTTCATTTGAAAGAAGAAACAGAAGGCAACGGCAAATACAAAAATAAGAAAGCTGTTAATCTTCTATCATAAAAGAAAAAATAAATAAATAGATAGATAAATAAATAAAAAAAAAAGGTGGACTATCAAACGCCACCACTTCCACTGCCCTGAAGACAACAATGGCCGAAGGAACTCCGGCGTAAATAATCCTATTTTCTGGGAGAGGGAGGAAAGAGAAAAGAACAAGAAATCCGCCACGAAAAAAAAAACAAAAAAACAAACACGAGTATTTTCCCCGAACCGAAATCACTCTCCAATGCACAACGAAGCGAATGGCACTATTTCGCTATTTCTCTCTCACTGTATATCTTATTTCCCGAATTGGAAAACATTAAGAGGTGGGGTTTTTGGGGGGTAGGGAGAAGGGGGAAGTGTGTGGGGGACATGGGGAGGGGTTGGCCAAAATAAATTGAGGCGTTGAATGTTTGCATCAGTGGATGCTCGCGCCCGTTCTTTGAGATGCATTGGACAGGCGAATTGAATGGCAAAACTACGTTAAGTTACTCCAGTATCTGATGGCAGGTGGTAATGTAATACCAAGAATGGTATTACATTACTGTAAAAAAATTGTCTACTATGAGATTCAGGGCCTCTGTAACACGGTTTTTTGGACTTTGCTCCTTATCAAAGCATCGGATGTAGCTGAAAGTTGACATATGTATATTTTACAAACCACACAAATTTTTAGCAGCATTATCAATGACCTAAACCTGATAGTTTTATTTTTATAGAGTAAAAATTATCCAGCCGATGCCATGACCAATGATTACGAGCCAAGAGTCAAAAACATTCATTATGTAAGCAAGGTAAACAACATTTGACGAAATGTTGCCCCGCCCACCTCCACCACAGAAACTCATTCACCTTATTCCATCGGCTCGGAAACCCATAGCAGTCCAAAATAATGGCTAGCAGATTTGGAATTTTCCCCGTTGTTGCAAAACTGCATTTGTCTTATGACTTGCAACTTTTTACAGGTCAAGAGAAAGCCCGTGGCCATGACAAAGACTTTATGAATGGCGGAAGGATACATATATGTGGGTGGGTATCTGTACTAGCGTAGTAATACTGCTGTAGTAATAGCAGCCTGTTAATATACATGAATTAAACGTTTAGGCCAACTGCTGGGATCCTTGAGGATCATTTAGCACTTCTTGCAACTACTCGAGAAATGAGTTTTATAGCCAGAAGTTAAATTTTCCAATCCAACAATGCCCATGATAGCCTTCAGTGTTATCCTGAATTATAACGAGGCCAAAGTGGGTGAAGCCTCATGAAGTCATCATTCTGACGATAATTATTGATGAAGGTTCAAAGCCAAAATGCGGTAACGGCTATTTTTTTTTTTTTCTTTTTTTAGTAAATAGGTGGATAGCCAATAAATAAAATTGCTTGACAATGGATATAGCAGTTATCAAATCAAGCTTGTCTACTATGCTTTTGAAAATTACCAACTATTCCCTACATCTTGTCAATCTGATTGTGACCTATAAAGTAGACTGTAATTTCTTAGGAAACTTATTTTGGAGTTAGTCTAATAATCGAAGTGTTTTTGTATTTATTAACATTTTTTGTTGGTTTGTTCATTATGACAATTATCAGTGGAGAGGTTTCAGAGTTCATAAAGGTGTACTGCTTTGCTTGTATTTACATTTTTATGTCATTGTTGCTAGAGGTCTAGCCTTCGTTACGTATAGCCAATCATCCATCGAGAAAGAGGGAAGAAATTCTGTCATAAGTTACGTAACGACTGCGTTCGAAACCTTTTCTCTGAGTAAAGTTGGCCGTCTTCAAAAAAGTCACTTTTTCATTATAAGATACCAAATTTATTCAACCTACGTAATGCAGAATACAGAATCATTATGACAATTATCAGTGGAGAGTTTTCATAGTTCATAAAGGTGTACTGCTTTGCTTGTATTTACTTTTTATGTCATTGTTGCTAGAGGTTCTAGCCTTCGTTACGTATAGGCCAATCATCCATCGAGCCGAGGGAAATTAAAACTGTATAAGTTACGTTAACGAACTACGTTCGAAAACCTTTTCTCTGAGTAAGTTGGCCCTCTTCAAAAAAAGTCACTTTTTTTCATTAGTAACCCAAATCCATTCAACCTACGTATGCAGAATACAGTCAAAATTTATGTGTAGATAAAATGTGTGTTCTGAATAAGCGTTATATTTATGAAATTCTTAGATAAAAAGTTATTGCGAAAAAAACCGTGTTACAGAGGCCCTGAATCTCATAGTAGATTCCTTAAATAAAAAGTAATTTGGTTGCGGATGGTAATCTAATATCAACAGTAATACGAGAAATTAAATCTCTTAAAAACTAAATATCAAATTAGACATTAATAATTTGTAAGATTTATGAAAATCAATATTAAAGTGGACGTTGTTGATTGCTTGCCCCCACGAAAGCCAGGGTTCCACGATTTCATCCAAATTACACGTCACTCTGGGTCCCTAATCTTCCTAATCGTTAGTTCAAATGTTACCACAGAAGCTGGATTTAGAGGACAGTGCATACTAGGATGTTGATGTTTGTGTTTGTTTTAGAGATAATATTGTTTGTGACCGTCTTATAAATATTCTGGAATTTGATGAAGACCAAGAAATGAATTTTTATTTTTCTGCTCCTAACTTTATGTGTTTTGTCTTAATTATCACCAGGTGATTTTGAAGGGTTATATGGAAATTGGAGAGAGAGAGAGAGAGAGAGAGAGAGAGAGAGTTATCTGGCATCACCCTCTCTCTCTCTCTCTCTCTCTCTCTCTCTCTCTCTCTCTCTCTCTCTCTCTGTATAATTTTAAATTGATTTTCCACAATAATAAAAACAAAATTAGTCTTTAGTATTTTAATGCCTCATTGTTTACGGCACTTGACACCCGACACTCAGCACCTGAACATGACACTAGACACTTACTTAGTCTCGTCTTTGGCACCCACGAACGAACGGACGAATTGACGAACCAAAAGCGAGCAATGAAGTAAAGAGGAAAAAGCGACAATATTATCTCAAGTTGAGAGAGAAGAGAGAGAGGGGGGTGGGGGGGAGACTAGCATATTTCAAATTGCACTCTTGTCAGACCAGATGGTGCTCGCCAGAATTCTTATTATTACTCCCGAGTAGATTCCTCGATGACGTCGGGGAATCTCTGATGAATTTCTGTTATGGAAATTTCATAGGTACAGAGTCTTTCTCGTCTTTGTCGGGGATTTGTTACGTGAATTGGAGAGACGACCTCTCTCAGGTCGACTGTTCCACTGTTCCACTGTCCTCCCACAGCCCTGGACTGTGGAACAAAGAATTGTCTTTTTGAAACACGTTACAGGAGATAATTGGGAGATACAGAAAGATGATCAATTATTAGAAAAGAACAAAGATAAATGATTAAATAAACAAATAATTAAATGAAAATATAAATCAATTAATAAAATACAAGGTGACCTGTTTGCGGGTAGACTGAACATAATCTGTATCTAGGAATTTTTAGCCATTTTTTTTTGCCAATTTTAGCCATTTTCAGCTAATTTATAGTAAATGTTTTGCCAATTTTAGCCGGTTTAGCCATTATTAAGTCAATTCTAGCGAGGGTCTTACCAATTGTAGCTATTTTCAGTCAATTTATAGTAGATGTTTTGCCAATTTTAGCCAATTTAGCCAATATTATGTAAATTTCAGCGAGGCTTTTGCCAATTTTAGCCGATGTTTCGCCAATTGTAGTCCTTTTCAACCAGTTTAGCCAATATTAAGTCAATTCCCGCAAGGATTTTACCAATTTTTGTCAAGTTTGTCAGTTTTAGCCATTTTCAGTCAATTTATAGTAAAGTTTTGGTCAATTTTATCCGTTTAGCCAATATTAAGTAAATTCCCGCGAGGGTTTTACCAATTTTTGTCAATTTTGTCAGTTTTAGCCATTTTCAGACAATTTATACGAAATGTTTTGCACATTTTAGCCAGTTTAGCCAACAGTAAGCCAATTTTAACGAGAGTTTTGCCAATTTTATGCCCATTTTAGCCATTTTCAGCCAACATATACTAGATGTTTTGCACATTTTAGCTAGTTTAGCCAATATTAAGTTTTTACCAATTTTACCCAATTTTGTCAGTTTTCCTGGCAACTCTATTACCTCCCATGAAATAAATAGCCGCGACACTATTTACTTTGATGATAATGGTCTCGATACTAATTACTGTCAGGGGGGAAAAATGGCAAACCACGTCGAAAGGCCAGTATTGGAACGACCAAACGAACCGTAGAAAACGTCATGCAACAGATAACGGAAGCCAATTAGAATTAAATAGAATTGGCTGAACAAAAACACGGGGACGAGAGGCAATTTGTTTTACAGCTCAAAAGGTCCATGGCACAGCTTTATGAGGCGTCATAGTGATTTTGCTGGGATATTTAGCCTGGCATGACTCCACTGACGTATTTGATACGATTTTTTTTTTTTCGTACATATTTATTTTTTTTTATGTAAAATTTAATGTTTTATGTTTGTTCGCGCGTATATATGTATATAAGTGACTTTTTTACAGTATTTTTCCTATGTGTTTCAGTATATTTTCAGTGTCTGTATATTTTATCTTAAGTGATTTTTTTAGTTTGTTTTTCAGTCCCCAAGTGGATGTGTTTTTATAATATTATCTGCGTACGTAAGTTTATTTTCAGTGTGTGGATGTTTATTTGTGTTTCTTTATGTGTCTGTGCAATTGCATTTTTAGTTTATATATATACACACACACAAGTCCAGTTAAAATATACTACGTGCTTTATGCCCTCAGTTTGCTTTTATTTATTTATCTTTCATTTGATCTCTACGAAGGCATGCGTACATAAACTCATGTTTTGAATGGACTGTTTGTTAACTCAGCGTGTTTATATCTCCTCTATTTTTCAAAGAACCTCGTGTTTTTCATAGATGTTAGACCTTCAAAAACCAGTTCAGTCCCCTCCCCATCCCGTGGTCAAGTCTACCCATCATCTCGACGTTTGTGTACCTGATTGAGAGAGAGGAATTGATTAATAAAATCTCCTTCAAAGTTAATGGCATATCAAAAGGAGGGCAAAAAATGAAGGGGGGAAATTGGTCGGATCTAACTTTGGCGATAAGGGGAATTTACGGTGGCAGTATCTTTTCGCGCAATTTAGAGCCTGTCAAAGTTTTGGGTTAAGTTAATGCAGTCGAAGTTGGTTTATGATAGTGTTTTGAAATGTGTATATATGGGTATGTGTGTATCAAATGTATGAATACGTACATAAATGCGTACATACATAGGACTACGAAAGTATTACTCATAGACTGTTTAAATGTTTTTTTAAACGTATGTATACATATGCATACGTTTATTTATACATAATAATACAATTTAGCGAAACCATTTATGTAAGACTGTTCGGATATATGTATATGTATGTGCATGTAAAACGTATGTATAATTACATACATGAACACATACGTCTCAGCGACACGTTATTTGAGAATGCTGAAATGGGTGCATGTGTATATTTGTATGTGGAAAAGTATGCATAAATGTATTTGTGTCTGTGGGTGAAACGTATGTATAAATAAACATACATGCATACAACCTTGCGAAACCAGGATAACATCACCCGTTTTGTACGTGGACAGGGCTAATGACTATTCATTTAAAAAATACCATTAATAACGTAATTCAAGATTCATCAATACAGCCATAAATAGATTACTTTGAAAGGCAACCCAGCCCCCCCCCCCCCAAAAAAAAAAAAAATAACATTTAGCCTCCATTAACTATTAATAAAGGAATGATCTGAATAACTTGAGTGAATTATATTCTGAATAATTGGCTGAATGATTCACTTGGAACTTGACTTGTGGTTAAGAGATGGAATCTGTAATTAGTTGATTAAAAGGTGAATAATTGATGCAAATCACAGTTTAAAGGTTTGGGTGAGTTTTGATAGCTATTATTGAAGGGGAATGCAGGCCTCATTTTCCAGTCATGATTGAGGAGATTGCAGGCTTCATTTTCCAGTCATGATTAAGGGGAACACAGACTTCCTTTTCCAGCCATGATTAAGGGGATGCAGGCTTCATTTTCCAGTTATGATCGATGGGAATGCAGGCTTCATTTTCCAGTCATGATTGAGGTGATTCCAGTTTTGAAATTCCAGTCATGATTGAAGGGACTCCAGTTTTGAAATTCCAGTCATGATTGAGGGGACTCCAGTTTTGAAATTCCAGTCATGATTGAGGGGACTCCAGTTTTGAAATTCCAGTCATGATTGAGGGGACTCCAGTTTAGAAATTCCAGTCATGATTGAGGGAAATGCAGGCTTCGTTTTCCAGTCATGAGTCCTCACTATCCACTTACCTTCAAAATTCTTAATTTTGCTTTCATTCATTTTTTTTTTAAGTTTGTCTCACACCTCTTGTTTTTCCTATCATTAAAATCTTTCCTCCTCCTCCTCCAATTCCGTCCTTCCTCTTTAGTTCACTTTTCCACCTTCTTCCTTTTTATTCCTTTTGCCTCTTCCTCCTCCTGCCTGTCTGTCTGTCTGTCGTCTCTGGAAGTCTCCGGGACCCGGGTCCTTGAGAAAGGCTGTTTAGAGTTTGGGCGGAAACGTCTTCGAAAGCCAAACAATGTCGTGCCGAGACTCTCTCTCTCTCTCTCTCTCTCTCTCTCTCTCTCTCTCTCTCTCTCTCTGCATACGGCAAAGCGTTGACTTTGATTCATGTCTGAGTATTGCTAATTAACTGTCTTCCCTCCTGAAACTTTCTCTGAAGGATTTGGGATTTGATTTCTCTCTCTCTCTCTCTCTCTCTCTCTCTCTCTCTCCTCTCTCTCTCAGAGTCCTCTTCCTCTTTCCCCTTATTCCACGTTCCTCTCTTTTATTCTCTTCTCATGTGCCCTGTCCTTTCTCTTTTACTTTTCACCTCTTTGTTTTTTGTCGTCGAATTTTTTCGTTGCCTCTTTTGTTATTCGTAATGTCTTCTTCCTCTTCTTCGTCTTCTTCTTATTCTTCTTCTTCTTTTTCTTCTTTTGGGGCCCTTGGCACTTCCCGAAGAAGATGTAGCGTCATTCAGAGAGGTTTTGGCGGAAACGAGCCCAAAGGAAAAGCCATGTCTCGCCCTAACTATAGACCCTCTGATTCAGGCTAGCCAACATTTTACAGCCTTAAGAGCGTTGGCGTTTTCTTCCCCACCCCCTTTCCCCCCACCCCCCCCCACCCATCCCACATCCCCCGGGATGGAAAGGAAAACTCCACTCCACAAAATCCCACTCCACAAAACTCCTACTCCATTCTCTGGCAACTCCCTCAAGGGGATTGGATGGTCCGGAAGGTGCAAAAAGAAATAGAAAAAAACCGGAAACGAAATCTCCACTTGGAGTAAATTCCACTTAATTCCTGACCCATTCCGGGACGGGTTTACGACGTGTCTCGGAGATGGGGTGGAGCTCCCCCCCACCCCTTTAACCCTTTCCCCCACACCACCCCTTACACCTTCCTTGGTCCCTTATAGGTAGCAAATTGGAGTCTGCAGAGCCTTTCCTACAGAAACTTTCTCCCTCCACAGACCTTACTTTGTCTACAGGAACTCATTCTACAGAAACTTTTTCTATAGAGCCCTTCTTTCTCTGCAAAAACTTTCTCTACAGAAACTCTCTTATACTTTCTCTACTGAAACTTTCTCTACAGAAACTCTCTTGTACTTTCTCTACAGAAACTTTCTCTACAGAAACTCTCTTGTACTTTCTCTAGAGACAATTTCTCCACAGGAACTCTACAGAAATTCTCTTGTACTTTCTCTACAAAAACTTTCCCTACAGAAACTCTTTTACTTTCTCTACAAAAACCTTCTCTACAGAAGCTCTTTTATTTTCTCTACAAAAACTTTCTCTACAAAAACTCATACTTTCTCTACAGAAATTCTTCTTTTACTTTCTCTACAAAACCTTTCTCTACAGAAACTCTCTTGTACTTACTCTACAAAAACTTTCTCTACAGAAACTCTTTTACTTTCTCTAAAAAACTTTCTCTACTATTTTACTTTCTCTACAGAAACCCTCTTTTACTTTCTCTACAGAAAATTTCTCTACAGAAACATTTTTACTTTCTGTATAAAAACTTTCTCTACAGAAACCCTCTTGTACCTTCTCTACAGAAACTCTCTTTTACTTTCTCTACAAGTACTTTTTACTTTCTCTACAAAAACTTTTTCTACAGAAACTCTCTTGTACTTTTTCTACAGATTCTTTCTCTGTAGAAACTCTCCTGTACTTTCCCTACAAAAACTTTTTCTACAGAAACTCTCTTTTACTTTCTCTACAGAAACTCTCTTTTACATTCTCTACAAAAACTCTATTTTACTTTCTCTACAAAAACTTTCTCTTCAGAAACTTTCTCTTCAGAAACTCTTTTACTTTCTCTACAGAAACTCTCTTGCACTTTTTCCACAGAAGCTCTCTTGTACTTTCTCCACATAAACTTTCTCTACAGAAACTCTCCTGTACTTTCTCTACAGAAACTTTCTCTGCAGAAACTTTCTCTACAGAAACTCTTTTACTTTCTCTACAAAAACGTTCTCTACAGAAACTCTTTTACTTTCTCTACTAAAGTTTTCTCTGCAGAATCCCTCTTGTACTTTCTCTACAGAAACTTTCTCTACAGAAACTCTCTTTTACTTTCTCTACAAAACTTTCTCTACAGAAACTCTTTTACTTTCTCTACGAAAACTTTCTCTACAGAAACTTTCTCTACAGAAACTCTCTTTTACTTTCTCTACAAAAACTTTCTCTGCAGAATCTCTTTTACTTTCTCTACAAAAACTTTCTCTGCAGAATCCCTCATTTACTTTCTCTACAAAAACATTCTCTACAGAAACTTTCTCTTCAGAGACTCTCTTTTAATTTCTCTACAAAAACTTTCTCTGCAGAATCCTTCCCCACAATTTCGATTCTGTCGTTCAAGGTAAGTCTTACCAATAGAAAAACACCACTGGCTTTATTTCCAAATCTGTCGTCTTCTACACCCCCCCCCCCCCCCGAGGAATTTTAATTAATTTATTTGTTTTTAATTTTTTCCCTTCAAGGGCTTTCTGTGATTTTAATTAATTTATTTTTTTATTGTTTTCCTTCAAGTGCTTTCAGTTCCGTCTTCCTTCGACGAACTGAAATGGAATTTGAGATTCATTTTTTTTTTTGTATTTTTTTTTTTTTTTTTTTTTT
>NC_061104.1:3060796-3065796 GCF_015104395.2 Macrobrachium nipponense
AGTGTTGCTAGTAATGAAAAAGAAATGCCTAAAAATGTACTTAGCTTGCCTGACTTTCGTGGATTTGAAACCATAAAATCGATATTTAAATCGTTTAATGTTAATGTAGTGTTCTCTTATAACAATACCATTAAAGATATGCTAATTAAGAATAGTCCCGTAACAAATAACAACATTTACAAAATTCCTAGTAAGGATTGCCCATCTTTTTACGTTGGACAGTCAAGTAGAAGTTTATGTGTACGTATTACGCAGCATATGTATTCAGTTAGAACAGCCCAGACTTCAAATGCACCGTTTATCCATCTGAGTGAAAAATCTCATTGTATTAATTGGGGCGATACCTCTGTAATTGCTAGATCTAATGATTATGTTTCAAGAAATTTACTGGAATCAGCAATTGTACAAATCATTAATAAAAACAACCTAAATCTTAGCCTAGGATTGTGCTATTTGGACCGGTATATTTGTAAAATGTTTATGAAGGACCTTAAAATAAATGAACTATCTCTCTCTCTCTCTCTCTCTCTCTCTCTCTCTCTCTCTCGTCTCTCTCTCTCTCTCGTAGTAGCCATCTTGCTTGGTGAAGATTACGTACCCGCATGAAGTCAGATTAATCAACAGATATCACAAGTTTAACATACGACTAGAATTTGAGAAATATCTAGAAGTGTTCGTGAACTATTGGTGATAAGATTAGTGTGAAAATAGTAGGATAAAACGTCTTTCTTAAGTTAGTTTATCAAGTGTAAATACTGAAATCAGAACAAGATGGCAGTAAGTCCAACTGCGGAAGAGGTGGCGTAATTTAGCTTGCTTGGCGGATTCGCAATACGATAAGGTAGCAGGAACGGGAACTGGCATTTCTCATCTATGAAATCAGCAACAGTCCTAACCAAAAAGATACAAAAGCATTCATAGATATATTAGAAGGATATAATCCTTCAAACTGGAACAAATCTAATGAAAACATCTTGAAAATAATTGAAGAAGTTCCAAATAAAATCCAAGTGGTCAAGAGACTCATAAAGAAAATATACATAAACCAACATATTCCGACAAAGAAAATGAATAAGGTGAATCTGTGAATATCCTAATTGATGCATTAGGAAAAGAATGCCAAAAGCATGCAACTGTGTAAGGTTTGGTATAGCATAGTCAATCCACAAAACCTAATCAGAAAATGTGCTGCATGCAACATTCCGACCCATCCACAGTGTGCTTGAGGTAATGCAAGATTTGAGAAAAGATACAAGAATTTTTTGTTCAACATGTCTATCATGGATAGACAATGTTAATTAAATCAAGATTGAATTGTACAAATAGTTGAGGATGAAGAAGAAGAGTAGGAAGAGGAAGAAGAAAAAAAAGAAAAAGAAGAAGAGGAAACGGAAGAGACGTAAACAAAAATGAATGACAGAAAAAATAAGGAAAACAAAGAACAATATAAAAGTATGGATGCAGAGATACTCCATGTTGATACTACATATGAGGCAATAAAGCAGCATACCTACGAAGAAATAAATTACGATATGACAACAGAAAAGCAAATCCCGAAGAGGCTCTACCCAGATCTACACAATGACGGGAAAGAGGAAAAAATAGACAAGAAAGACAAAATCTGCAAAGACAAAAATCCTTTTGAAAAGAGGGAATTGCAGATTTGAGAAAGATGTTACTACAAACATCCTAAGGTATGTCAAAACTATGAAATATATGGTAAATGTGCATACTTAGATGGCTATGGGGATGATTGCAGAGATCTGCATCCAAAATATGTAAAAACCTAAAAGAAGGAAAAGGATGTAAGTTCGACAAAAAATGCAAATATATGCACCCTGTAGCATGAATCATAATCAAATAAATAACCAACCAAGTAATAAAATCCAAAATAAGAAAGAAAACAAACTAAAGAGAGAAATCAAGAATATCAGGTAAAAGAGAGCAAAAGCAAACCACCAATGAGATATGCAGAGGTGTCAGCAAAAAATTTCAAAGCATCAGCTCCGAAATTCTACTCAAGAGATAATAACTGTATTTATTATGCAAGAGGATATTGCAGAAACGGAGAAAATTGCAGATTCAGACACAAAATGAATAATTATGATGAAGGAAGATCAATATTTTTATGGAAAAGTTGGATTTTTTAATGTCAGAATTTCTGGAAATGAAAAAAGAACACATACCAGAACAGGAAAGAGACATGGGAAAATCCTTATTACTACCATTATTAAATGAAGGAGAAAACACGCAAACCATCATAGTGATGAATGCGCAGGGTTTAGTTACGAGTAACCTCAAAAAGAAAAATAGAGTACTTAGAAGAACTAACCCAAAATGAAAAGAAAATAGATATAATGAATATAAGTGAAACCTGGTATTCCCAAGAGACTGGGAATGATGATCAAATAAAAGGGTTCCAAACTTATAGATCAGATAGAAAAAATAGAATCAAGGGGGACCGCAATATGGGAAAGACAAAAAACAAGGAAAAATATGAGAAATATAGTAACTCAGATGTGAACTAATAGCGGTAGAATTTGAATCTGAAAAATTGATGACATAGTAATATATAGACCTCCTATACTAAAGAGTTTGACTTAATAATTGAAAATTGGATGATATATGTAGAAATCACAAGGACTTGGACTATTCTCCTATCTGGTGACTTCAACTTTCCTTTCGTAGAATGGAAAGAAACGAATAGGAGATTGTGGTTGTACTTATACATATAAAAAGAGAGTAATAGTAGTGCAGAAGAATAAGAGGCAATTTGAAAAGCTATTAGATATGCTACTAGAATACAACATTCAACAAATAAATCACCTGCCAACAAGAAAGGAAAATACTTTAGACCTAGTATTTGTGAACGAGATGAATTATGTTTGAAATAATAGTTTATAATGCGAGTATTTCAGACCATAATGTCATAGAATTAACAGTTCATTTCCAAAGCAAGTGAAAATAGAGATAAGCAAGAAATGAAAAAGTGGGAAGGATATGGAAAATACAACTTTCTACAGTAAAAATATAAAATGGTCAGAAATTAATGAAGAATTAAACAAAGATTGGGATAACATTTTCGTAAGTGATGACATAAGGGTAAATACGGAGATATTATAATAAAATTTATTGGAGAAAATAGTGGATAAATATATACCGAAGAAGAAAAGTAAACATCATTCATGCATACCAAGAGACGAAGGATCTTGTTCCAGAAAATCAGAAAGTGGAAAAAGGTCTAGCAAAAGAAAAAAATGCATGGAAAGTTATAGAATCTAAAAAGTAAGATAGAAAATGCAGACAAAAGATTATTATATCAATCAAAAGAAAATGAAAAAAACACGGACTTGGAAGAAAAAACCCTATTAAATATCAAGCAAAACCCCAAACTATTATACTCATATGCGAAGAAGATGAATAAAAGAAGAATAGAAATAGGCCCTCTGAGAATTGAAGGGAGATTAACGAATGAAAAAAGGAAATTTGCAACATACTGGCAGAACGATATAAGAGAGAATTCACCCCTAGAATAGATAATGAAGATAATGATATAGAAGTAAGGGACGAAAATAGTGAATATTTAGCTGACATAGAAATTAATGAAGCTGATATTGTGCAGGCAATTAATGAAATTAAAAATGGAGCTGCTGCAGGGCCGGATGGAGTCCCTGCTATTTTGTTAAAGAAAGTAGTTCATTCTATCGCAAAGCCACTTGCAATATTATTAAGACAAAGTGTAGATACAGGCAAGATTTATGATGAGCACAAATTAGCATATATCACCCCTACTTTCAAAAGTGGATCAAGACTAGAGGCAAGTAATTATATGGCCTGTGAGTCTAACATCACATATTATGAAAGTGTATGAAAGGGTAATGAAGAAAAATATTATGAAACATTTAATAAAAAATAATTTGTTTAATATAGGACAACACGGTTTCGTACCCGGAAAAAGTACACAAACCCAACTGTTAGTCCCACCGTGAGAACATATTCAAAAAATATGAAAAGCGGAAATGAAACAGATGTGGTTTATCTAGACTTTGCAAAAGCTTTTGACAAAGTAGACCATATATATTAGCAAAAGAAAATTAGAAAACACAATATCGTAGATAAAGTAGGAAGATGGTTAAAAGAATTTTTACACAACAGAAAAGCAGATAGTTATTGCAAACGATGAGAAATAACGGATGAAACCAAGGTAATATCCGGTGTGCCACAAGGTACGGTGCTAGCTGCAATATTGTTTGTTATTATGATTGAAGACATAGACAGTAATGTTAAGGATTCGGTAGTGAGTAGTTTCGCTGATGACACAAGAATAAGTAGAGAAATTACTTGTGATGAAGATAGGACGCTCTACAAAGAGACCTTAACAAAGTATATGATTGGGCAGAGGTAAATAGGATGTATTTCAACTCTGATAAATTTGAATCAATAAATTATGGAGACAGAGAAGGAAAGCTATATGCATATAAGGGACCTAATAATGAAGACAATCACAAATAAGGAAGCAGTTAAGACCTTGGTGTGATGATGAATAGGAACATGTTATGCAATGATCAAATAGCCATTCTGTGGCAAAATGTAAAGCAAAAATGGGAAGGTTGTTACGGCACTTCAAAACAAGAAAGCTGAACACATGATTATGCTTTATAAAACATATGTTCGTAGTCCACTTGAATATTGCAATATGATATGGTACCCACACTATCAAAAGGATATTGCACAAATAGAGAGTGTACAAAGGTCCTTTACAGCTATAATAGAAGAAGTTAAGGACCTAGACTACTGGGAAAGACTAATCCTTAAAATTATATAGTCTAGAAAGGAGAAGAGAACGCTACATGATAATTCAGGCATGGAAACAGATAGAAGGAATAACAGAAAATATCATGGAACTAGATCAGAAAGAGCAAGCAGAGGTAGATTAATAGTGCCCAAAACTATACCAGGAAAAATAAGGAAAGCACACAGGACTTAATCCACTACGCACG
>NC_061104.1:3067500-3072500 GCF_015104395.2 Macrobrachium nipponense
GATGATGATTGACTTTTACTTTTTTGAGAGAGAGAGAGAGAGAGAGAGAGAGAGAGAGAGAGAGAGAGAGAGAGAGGGGTCTTCAAAGTTCTTTTTTTTTACGATTTGCTCATGTCAGGCTTAACCCTAGATTTTCGTATGGTATAAGAAAAAACATGTTTATTTCCTATATGAGATTTACTGCTATGTAGGTTTTACTACTATAAATAATACAGGGTGTCCATAAAGTCCAGTACCATTCTGACTTATAAATAATTGTAATGGTACTGGGACTTTATGGACCCACTGTATTCTATATAAATACTCTTAAGTAAATTAATCCTACATTATACTGGTTCACTTATGGTAGATTCTTGGGTAAGCCCTATGCCTATGAGACGTTTGTTTGGCGGGGGCTGATTGGCTGGGAGCTGCCTACCTCCCGGTACCAGTCAATCAGCGGCCACCAAACAAACGTCTCGTAGGCATACGGCTCATCTAAGAATCTACCTTAAGTGAACCAGTTATAGTTTCATCAATCCTCGCTGCATCTAAACGTCCCTTTTTCACATTTTTTCAACATAGTTTTTAGTCTACCAAGATATTTTTATTTATCTTCTTTTTTATCATTTTTATTTGTTTATTCATCACTGGAGTCAGTCTAGATTCTGTTTTTTTTTTATTCTATTTTTTATTTATTTTTTGCCCTGACAAAGTTCAAAATCATGGAAAGGTTATTCTGAATATTTGAAAATTAGTCGCGCAAAAATAACTTACACGAGAAATCAAAAAATGTCTTGGAACGGACCTCGGGAAAAACCACAAAAACTTTGGATATTCTCAGAAATTTATGGCCAACGATAGTGCCTCAAGTTATGTTTTTAGTTTTCTGAAAAGAAAAGTACTGCGCCGGCTTTGTCTGTCCGTACACACTTTTTGTTCCCTGTCCGCACTTTTTCTCTCCGTCCTCAGATTATAAAATGTACCCAAGTAGAGGGCTGCAAATTGTTATGTTGATCATTCATCCCCCAATCATCAAACATACCCAATTGCAGCCCTCTAACCTGAGTAGTCTCTATTTCATTTATGGTTAAAAATAGCCATAACCGTGCTTCTGGCAACGCAACAACATCAGGCACCACCGGGCCGTGGGTGAAAGTTTCATTGTCCGTGGCTGAAAATTTATCCAGAATATTTTATTCGTGAAAATTGCTCGACTAAATCTGAATCAGTATGTGAGCTCTGGTCTTATAGAATTCTTTTTATGTGTAGTTATAAATGTCCAGTGTCTAATTTGGTTTACATTACGTGATTTCAATGTTTATTTTTAGTTTTCAACTTATGTTAAGCATCGACACCTACAGATATATAAGAAATAATCTAGCGGCTGACTCTGGCTGCTGGAAAAGTGACCAAGTTGCTCTAAATTTTCTAGAAGCTTTTCAACTATTGACTCTTCAAAATAGAAATAACGTCACCAGATGCCCTGAAAAGGTTCAACAATAGGAAAAACATTCAGTAACTGAATTTAAATTAAAGTTTATGTCCTTGAAAAAAGGATTAATCAGTAATTGTCGAATCTCCCTTTGTAAACGACTTCACAAACGGCCAATACCTGTCTCTGTGTCAGACTCCCTGAGGCTAATCTCATCCGTTTTGGAGAGAGCACGGGAGTTTCCTTCTCATAATCGCCTGCGAATGGAGTTAATAGTCGTTCGGTCGTGTTAATGACGTCATTACTTTAACGAAAGTGAGAGAATAAAAGAAGAAAAGAAGAAGAAGAAGAAGAAGAAGAAGAAGAAGTTCATGGACATTGCTGGTATTGGTTTAATGAGGTTCACTCGATGCTATCTGGGAAACACCTCTCTCTCTCTCTGCTCTCTCTCTCTCTCTCTCTCTCTCTCTCTCTCTCTCTGACACGTAGATGGTGAGCAGTTCGAATTATTGTCTTATTTCACTATTACAACTTATATATTTGTCATGTTGCAACTAACCAGAGATATATACACGTATATATATTACATGTATTATATACACAATATTATATACATATTTATTTATATATGTATGTATGTATATATATATATATATATTATATATATATATATATATTATATATATATATATATATATGAAAAAGCGCTCTATAAGTAAGTAAAATTGTATATTAGTCTAATAATAATTGGATCGATATGTTAAAGCTTACTGTGTGTATCCAGGCATTTCAAAAATATAGTTATATGTAGTATAGTCAATGTAAAAATATACACTCTACGGGATTCACACGGATTTAACTTACTGGATTTACTTACTGGTATATAGGTCAATTTATTATTCTCTCTCTCTCTCTCTCTCTCTCTCTCTCTCTCTCTCTCTCTCTCTCTCTCATAGGCTTTGTATTAGACAGAGAAGTCCTGGTGAATCAACCAGTTTTTTAATACGATGTCATATATAATAACTGTATATAGTGAGTCCTTTGCAAGTCACATCAGTGTTGTTAGGGGATTATGCTTTGATGCTGCCGGGTTAAATGAACCCTCTTTGTCTGTCTTTCTTTGTGGTATTAAGCTATGGAACAATATTCATAATATATTATATATATATATATATTAATATAATAATTATATATATATAATTTGTATACCTAATATACATATATATTATATATATATATAATATATATATAATTATTATATAGTTATATATATTAATATATATATATATTATATAAATATATATAAATATATATATATACATATATATATATGTGTGCGTGTGTGTGTATGTTTATATATATATATATGATATATATCATACTATATATATATATAAGATATATATATGTATATATATATATATATATATATATATATATATAATATAATATATAATATTAGATGCTTGTGTGGATGTACGTACGTATGTATATTCTTCGCAATAGACATTTGCTTACAATTTGTCTAAAGTTACATAGCAAGTGCTTCGACCAATCTAAAAACAAAATAAGAAAATACTTTGATTTAAGGAAAAAGGCAAATGCCATGATTTCGAACCAGTAAAAAGAATATAATTACGATGTTATACCAGTTGCAGAGTGCTCGTATTCAATCAGGCCAGTAAGAGCTTATCGATTATTTAAAGCTGACCCTTAATCTCAGTCAGACGAATGCCAATTTGAGACCAATATTGTGCTTTCAACTGAATAGGTTTCAGCTTTGAGGATGCATTTGACAAATATATTGAGAATTTATGTTTAATAGTATATAACCACTTTTTCGTGGTATATTTAAGGGTTTTTGACGGTTAAATGTAATTTTATTTTCATGGTATTTCAAGTGATTAGGATTTAACTTTGACGATTTATTTGACAAATTGTTGACAGATGTATATATAAATATATATATATATATATATATATATATATATATATATATATATATATATATGCAGAATTTACTGGTCAATCTTATATAAGCTTTTTGGGGGGTGAGGGGATATTCAAGGATTTGTAGAGTAGTTTTCAAGTGATTAGGATTAAACTTTGAGGATTTATTTGACAAATGTGAGATATGCAGGATTTGATGAATCTCATATTCCTCTTTGTGTGGATTATTTAAGGGTTCGTGTTGCCTTAATTGTACTTATATTCAAGTGGTCTGGTCAGGCTAAGATATACTTGACTTTTACGTTACTCCTGGCATTCAATTATTAAATAAGGATAATTTTATGCGTTACATGACTGTAATAAAGCTATTATTTGTTTTGACAAAATATAGAAGCTGAGATTCGATGGCACGAAAGCTTTGATTGACGAACAGAGCAAAGAATCCGATTTTATATATATTTTACGAAATGATGAATACTCCTACGCCTGAAACCTTGCCGAAATAAAGTTTACCTTATGAAAAGGATTATTCTATGCATTGCAGGACTGCAATAACTTTCTTATTTATGATGAAAGGGTACAAAAACTAGACATTAACAGCAGAAAAGTTTTCTTTGAATAATAAGCACTATATAAAAATATTATGTTATGAATTTGCTAATACTCTTAAGAGATTACTTTCTTAAAAAACTAATTTTATGCATTATGGCCTTGTAATAAGACATATTTATCCTGACAAAGTATAGACTCTGAGAATTAATATGTAAAACTTTGCATGGCAAACTGAGCAAGAAAATCCGAATGGATATTTTATATAAAAATCTTTGAAAAGCTTTTATGCATCAAGATATTCCCTTTAAACAAAAAGAACGTGTTATGAATATCCTTTATTCCCCATAAGCATTCTGAAACTTTTTTTTTTTTTTTTTTTTTTTTTTTTTTTTTTTTTTTTTTTTTTTTTTTTTTTTTTTTTTTTTTTTCTTTTTTTTTTTTTTCTTTTTTTTTTTTTTTTTTTTTTTTTTTTTTTTTGCTATCCCAACACTGCCCCGCTCGCGAAACGAATTGACTGAAAGTCCACCCACCAACTTTCCAACTTTTCATCAACTTTCTATTTGATGAATTTCTCATCAACGCAGCGCTCTCTCACCAGGAATGGGTGGGTGGGTGGTGTGTGGGAGAGGAGAAGAACAGTTTAGCAATATAGCTCAGTTTCGCAACAAGTATTGCGATTTTTTTTTTTTTTTTTTTTTTTTTACGTAACTTCTAAATTCGTTTTATTTTTTCACGACGTTAACGGCTGGTTCGTCATCACGAATGGTTTTCGTGTAGTGTTTTTGACGTGTTTCGTTCAAAGTTATTTTATCGTTTTAAATTTTCC
Organism: Macrobrachium nipponense; assembly: GCF_015104395.2. Classification (NCBI taxonomy): domain Eukaryota; kingdom Metazoa; phylum Arthropoda; class Malacostraca; order Decapoda; family Palaemonidae; genus Macrobrachium; species Macrobrachium nipponense. The sequence goes on from NC_061104.1 coordinate 3,072,243, forward strand.
GTTCATCGAACTGAATTCAGAGTTTGAAGAGAATTTTGGCTTATGACTTTACCTTTGATATTGTGTCATATTTTCAGTTACACTCGATTGAAGATTTTAGGTCCAAAGTGTTTACTGAATTTATGTCTATTACTATTGATCAATCGAAGCCTTGAGAGAGAGAGAGAGAGAGAGAGAGAGAGAGAGAGAGAGAGAGAGAGAGAGAGAGAGCAATGCGTTGATGACTTTTTCGATTTCATACTCTTTGACACTTTGATT
>NC_061104.1:3080000-3092500 GCF_015104395.2 Macrobrachium nipponense
TCTGTTCTCGATGTTGACGCAGTCCTCTATAATTAATAGCCCCCTCCCTCCTTCCTTTCGTGTTATGTATAGTCTGTCCGTATTTGCTCATGGGTGTAGTGCTTTGTGTATTGTCATGTTTCCTCGTTTTCTGGTCTATGCTGCGAATTTCTGCCTTCGTCCATTCCACTATTCCTGCGCTGTCTCTGATTACTGCCACTGCCCATGTATTTATGGCTTTTATCATATTTCCGGCGTTGAGTTTTCATTTGAGTATCGCCTTGAGTCTCTGTATATATTCTTCCCTGATCGTGTCCTTATTATTATTATTATTATTATTATTATTATTATTATTATTATTATTATTATTATTATTATTATTATTATTATTATCATCATCATCATCCGGGATATGAACCCAATTCATATGGAACAAGCCCACCACCATAGGTTCCGTTGACTTGAAATCGAAGCTTTCAAAGAATATTATATAGTAAAGTAAATTGTTTAAATACAAGGAGAATTGTATTACGCTGGTAATACATTGCAACATCGCTTGAATGTCTGTTAGGTCCCAATCGCGCATCAGTCCAGCGATTTGAGGAATAAAAAGGACAAGTTTTCTATAATTACCACATTCTTATCGCCACGTTTGAACTCATCTCATAATCTATTTGTCCTTCCAAACTTCTCCTCCAAAAACGTAGCCAGTTCGGGACATCCTTTCTCCCTTCCTTGCTTAGCTACTCCGCACATGAGAAGCCGAGTGAGTTTGCTCTCTCGCGACAAAAGGTTTTTTCTTTTTTTTTCTAAACAGATGATTGATGATGATATACAGTGACATGGGGCGGGAACTTGTGGCAAAAAAGAGAGGCGAGAAAGTTGAGGATTGAGGGCTCAGAAAGAAGGGGCCACCCGCCCCCCGCAACAAAGAAAATAAAAGTCGCAAGGAAACTGTGATACTTTGACCTTAATGTAGAGAAAAAATGATTTTAATATTTCCCATTTTTTTATTGCATGGTCTACATTTTCCGAGTTGTTTTGAATGGAAATGTCAGGACATATTTTTTTTATTTTACATATGTTTTTATGGATTTTTAGCTGTAAATACTGAGGATTTATGTGCTAGATATTCATGAAATCGTTGTAGCAAGATTTTTAGAATAAATTTAGATTGTGACTTATTTAGGATTAGCTTACTTTTAGATTCCGTGTGTTTTTTTTTTTCATTCCCAAGGGGGCCAAGCTGAATATATAGATATATATATATATATATATATATATATATATATATATATATATATATATATATATATATATATATACAGTATATATATATATATATATATATATATATATATATATATATATATACGTATATATATAATATATATATATAATAGTTATATACAATATATATATATATATGATATTAATATAATATATATATAATATATATATAGATATATATATATATATAGAGATATATATATACGTAATATATAGATATATATATATCTATATATATATATATAGTATATACATATATATTATACATATATACATATATATATATATATATAGTATATATATATATATATATATATATATTATATATATGATATATATGTATATGATATATAATATATATAATATATATATATATATAGTATATATAGTATAGATATATATATATATATATATATTATACGTATTATATATATATATATATATATATATATATATATATATATATATATATATATATATAATATACATAATCTCTTTTATTTTTTTTATTTTTTTAAAACCATTTTTTCTGCATAGATGTCCAACGCTTCCCACTCATCCTTCTTCAATTTCTCATTCTTCATTCGAAAAAGATTATTTTGGTGATGTCAATGCGAGTCTTAAAACGTGTACCTTTATAGTTAATATTTGAGTGTAAATGTCTAAGGTAATTGCTCTCCATGTTTCACTATCCAAACTCGTAAAATTGATGTTGCGTATTTGAATGTTGTTGTTTTGTGTGTGTGTGTATTTGTGTTTGTGTAAGGTGTGTGTGTGTGTGTGTGTGTGTGTGAAATACACAGTCATAAGGAAATGAGCCACACTTCCAGCTGCATAACGCGCTTGAAGCAAGGAAAGACATTGCAACGTAAGATTCTTAATTGCAAAATTAAATACATACTCACGCCATTTCCAATCTTATTTTAATAAGAGTACTTTACTCTTCTCTCTCTCTCTCTCTCTCTCTCTCTCTCTCTCTCTCTCTCTCTCTCTCTCTCTCTCTCTCTCTCTCTCTCTCTCTCTCTCTCTCTCTGTTAAAATGACCAGGTCAGTATATTTAAAACGCCTCTCATAGGCATAAAATGCTTTTATCTTCTCACGCCCAATTATTTTAGCTAGGGTTCCATATATAGGCATAATTGGACGACCCATTTTAACTTATTTAGAGCTAATTTGACATTAAAGGCGTGACATAGCATTCTATTCTATATAGAGGGGTTCCTACATTCAAATTGTTTAATTGAATTTTTGTAGAATTACTTACATGTAACTAAACCGAAAGTTAAATATGATTTTCACGGCTCAATATTCATCCACTACCTTTTAAAAGAAGGAGAACTCATACATAAATACATACATAATACATACATACATACATACATACATACATACATACAAAGAACGCCTCAGCCACCCACGTGAGACCTGGGGAAACCAGGCAAATCTATTTATTCGTCTCGAGATTCCTAACGTTGACGCACGTGACATCTAGTCAAGATCAATGATTCTGTAGGATTCTATAGGATTGTCTAGGACTCCACTTGCAAAGGTCTATGGCCATCTTTATTCAACAGAATCTATTCCTCATATTGCATTTCATTCGTGTGGGATCAGGTGTCTACTATTTCTCTCTCTCTCTCTCTCTCTCTCTCTCTCTCTCTCTCTCTCTTTCCATTTAGCTATCGACCATCTCTTTGCCGACGCAGTTTCCAACTTATTCAAACCTTTGTGAGATTCTCTCTCTCTCTCTCTCTCTCTCTCTCTCTCTCTCTCTCTCTCTCTCTCTCTTTCCATTTAGCTGTCGACCATCTCTTTGTCGACGCAGTTTCCAACTTATTCAAACCTTTGTGAGATTCTCTCTCTCTCTCTCTCTCTCTCTCTCTCTCTCTCTCTCTCTCTCTCTCTCTCTCTCCATTTAGTCGATTATCCCAGACGACGAAATTTCCCACTTATTAAAACCTTTGTAAGATTTTCTCTCTCTCTCTCTCTCTCTCTCTCTCTCTCTCTCTCTCTCTCTCTCCTTAGCTGTCAAACTCTCTTGCCACACGTGTTTTCCCAGAAGGTTGCAATCAGGCAGATAGACAAGAAAAGCCTATTTGTATAGACGTATTAATAGCCAGGTATTTAACCCATTTATCTCTAAATTGGAAACTGTTTGTTTGAATAGGCGAACTGATGGTTACATAGATTTGAGGCGTTTGTGCAAAATGAGTCATTAAGGTGCAATTAGGCTTAGTTTTGGGTATTTAGATGGTGGTAAATTAGTCTCTTAATCCAATTGCATTCCACATACATGATTATGAAGTGATTTTAAAATTGCACATCACAGTGATAGCTTTGTTGGTTCTCTCTCTCTCTCTCTCTCTCTCTCTCTCTCTCTCTCTCTCTCTCTCTCTCTCTCTCTCAGAGAAACCAAATGTGAACGATATGGTTAACCTCGCTCGTTTTCCGTGAATTCTCTCTCTCTCTCTCTCTCTCTCTCTCTCTCTCTCTCCTCTCTCTCATTCAAGCACAGAAAATAGATATTCCTGGTACAATTCTCTCTCTCCCTCTCCTCATCTCTCTCTCTCTCTCTCTCTCTCACACACACACACACACACACACACACATACAGAAGCCTCAAACAAGAAACTTGAATTCAAGGCAAGGCAAATTTCTCTCTCTCTCTCTCTCTCTCTCTCTCTCTCTCTCTCTCTCTCTCTCATTCAAGCACAGAAAATAGAATTCCTGTTACATCTCTCTCTCTCTCTCTCTCTCTCTCTCTCTCTCTCTCTCATACAGAAGCCTCAAACAAGAAACTTGAATTCAAGGCAAGGCAAATTTTCTCTCTCTCTCTCTCTCTCTATCTCTCCTCTCTCTCTCTCTCTCTCTCTCTCTCTCTCTCTCTTGCCATTTGAAGTGCATTAGGTTCCGTTATCTGAGAACGAATGCGGCCTCTTTCTTCTCAATTTTGTTTTTTTCCCTTTTTTCAGTCTCTGAAAAGCGCAACCTTTATATATTTTCTTTTGGAACGGAGGCCGATGGAATGGACATTCTAATGCTCTATTATTGTCTGGGAAAAGGGAAGGGAAATGGCGGGGCTTCTCATAGAAAGGAAGGTTATATATCTGGATAAACGAGAAATGTTATATTTGCTACTATATGTTGGCGAATGACTATTATTTTTACTATCGTGCTTTGGCAACCTATCGTTTAGAAATCGGACGCACTGTTGAGTGGTAGGATGCCAAGGCAGGATAATAGAAAGATCAATTAATCCGTTTATGGTGGATAATAAAAAGATTACATGTAGTACTGTATACTATAGTTGATTCACGTCAACCGTGCATTTGATGTCTAGGCCAGTCACTTACGACGCTCCTGATTGGCTGCTGATAAGCCAATGACACGGCTGGAAACTCTCAGTTTCTCACGAGGGTTCACATGGGTAGGATCTATGTTCCACCTCTCCTGAGGGATACGTCTTTCAAAAGTATCCCTCAGGATGGTGGAACATAGATCCTACCCATGTGAACTCTCGAGATAGACCGAGAGTTTCCAGCCCTGTGATTGGTTTATCAACAGCCAATCAGGAGCCTCGTAAGGGACTGGCCTAGACATCAAATGCACGGTTGATGTGAATCTGCTATAGTAATGTCTCATTTTTATTAACGTGATAATACAGTTAATTTAAATGTAAAATAATGTTTTCAGTGATGTTGGTCATACCTTTTGCTACGCCATTCAACTGTAACAAAGAAAATCAATAAATAAATTAATCTTACGAACTTCTTAGACCAAAATAAGCTTAAAGTAAAAATGTCTCCAACTCGTTGACCGTAACTTCTGCGACGTCACTCAATCGATCAGTCGATCGATCTCCAATATATTCATTCCAGTTTCCCTTCCTCGCCATTATTGGCGTCACGCCTTCTTGCTCCTCCTCCTTCTTTCCCTTTTAGGGGAGATAGGAAAGTGGGAATAGCAAGCAAAGATGATAATGATAAGAATTCGTATATACATAAAGATATGAATTCGTAAATGCATCAAGATAAAGAGCAGCCCCATTTCAGTTATCTTGGTTCGCATCTGTCTATATTTTGGTGGTCGATTTCAGTCTGTGTGTATGTATGTGTGCTTGTGTGTATGTGTGTGCCTGTGTTTGTGAGGCTTGACTTATTACGTTCTTTTCTGAATTGTTTACTATAGGAACAGCAGTTTAACTATGTAAGAGTAATCAGGAAAAATATAAATATAAACAATGTGAATTCGTAAAGAATTTAGTAAAATATACACAAAACTATGTTGATAAAACCAATGTGAACTTGTCAAGACTGGTAAATTATACACAAACTATCTCAATAAAACAATGTTAACTTGACAATAATTTGGTAAAATATACCGAAACCATATCAATAAAAAACATGAATTACTCAAGAATATGATAAAATATCCATAAACTATGTTTTTGTAATGTGAATATGTCCAGAATTTGATCAAATATACATAAATTATGTCAATAAAACAAATGAGAACTTGTCAAGAATTTGGTAGAATTTACACAAACTGTCTCAATAAAAAGAACGTGAATTACTCAAGAATATGATAAAATATCCTTAAACTATGGTTTTACAATGTGAATTTGTCAAGACTTTGATAAAATATACACATTATGTTAATAAAACAATGTGAACTTGTGAAGACTTTGGTAAAATATACACAAAATAATGTCATAAAACAATGTGGATTTGTCAAAAATATGATAAAATATCCATAAACTATAAATCTACAATGTGAATTTGTCCAGAATTTGACAAAATATACATAAATTATGTTTTTACAATGTGAATTTGTCAAGAATTTGACAAAATATACACAAACTATGTCAATAGAAGCAACGTGGATTTGTCAAGAATATGATAAAATATACAGACTGCCAATAAGAACAATACGAAATTCACAACAACTTAATTCAGTACACACAAACAATAACGACGGACACAAACATACACAAACAGAAGGTTCGTTCAGACGTAGCCTCACCCCAACTGGAAAGCTGAAGTTTCGAAAACTCGTAATAAAAAACGAAAAAAAGAATCGGGAAATATTTTTCGAAAAATTGCCAGTTGAACGAACGCCAATACTCACCCAAGGTCACGCACAAAACTCTGTGAGAGAGAGAGAGAGAGAGAGAGAGAGAGAGAGAGAGAGAGAGAGAGAGAGAGAGAGAGAAGCTTTCACAGAAGGCAAGAACTGGGGGAAAATGGAAAATGGAAAACTGGAAATTCCTGGAAGAAAGGTAAGTTGGATACGTCTGCGAAAGGAATGGATTCCCCACATGTTATGGTTTAGGTCTAATTCCTCTTTCATGGAGTCTTTTGGTAAATCCGGGCCAAGAATGTGTTAGTTCAAAGGAATTAGCTACCAAAAGCGTCTGTTGGACAGGAATTAGCTTTGGAAAATGTATGATCAAAATTATACAGTAAATGTTAATATTTGGTCGAATTCTTTACACAATTAAGAGCATCGTAGTAAATCTAGGGGCAGGAATGTGGCTGGCCAAAGGAATTAGCTACCAAAAGCGTTTATTGGAGAGAAAATAGCTTTGGAAAATGTCTGATCAAAGATACACAATAAATGTTAATATTTGGTCGAATTCTTTACACTTTTACTAAGAGTTTCTTGAAAACCCGGGGGTCCATAATAGATTGGTCGAAGGAATTAACATCCAAAAGCTTCAATTAGACAGGAACTAGCTTTGGAAAAAGATCGAGTCAAAGATATAAGCTAAATGTTAATATTTGGTCGAATTCTTTTACACTTTTGAGAGTTTCTTGAAAAACTGTGGGTCCAAAATAGATTGGTCAAAGGAATTAGCTTCCAAAAACGTCTATTGGAGAGAAAATAGCTTTGGAAAATGTTGGGTCAAACATATACAATAAATGTTAACATCGGTCCAATTCTTTACACTTTTGAGAGTTTCTTGAAAAACTGTGGGTCCAAAATAGATTGTTCGAAGGAAATAACTTCCAAAAACTTCAGTTGGACAGGAACTAGCTTTGGAAAAAGATTGAGCCAAAGATACACAATAAATATTAATATTTCGTCGAATTCTTTACACTTTTGAGTCTCTTGAAAAACTGGGGTCCAAAATGGATTGGTCGAAAGAATTAGCTGCCAAAAGCGTCTATTGGAGAGAAAATATCTTCGGAAAAAGTCGGGCAAAAGGCAAATAATAGACGAGATTAGAGAAAGATTTTTTACCATTGGAAAAATAACATAATTCTTTGCCAGATCATTTTCAGTGATTCAGTTTCGTCGCTTCTTGAAAGATATACTATCTGGTTGAAAGACCTTCTCCAAACGAGAATTTCACTTTTGAATACCTTGTTATCATTTTCATTTCATGTTCGTTTGTGTTAATTGGTACAAACATTTATTGTTTTCATAGATTCTAGCAAATTTTGTTTGTATTTCGTATAGATACTATTTCCTCATGAGTATCATATGAAAAGTCAAGTTTTACACTTTTTATTTAATTTTCGTGCGTAATTTTTCATTGATTTTTAACTTAGTTATAAGTGCAATAATTCAGGTCCTATTGTATAATTGACAATTGACATAATGAAATAAAACTGTGTATTCACACCAGCCCACTAAAGACAATTCAAGAAAACGAACCAGAAAAAGTCATAAACAAAACGAACAAACGTCTAATTAAAGAAAAATAAAAAATTAAATATCTTTCAGAAAACATTTCATTGACTTCAAAAGAATTCGAAATTTCAAACCAACTTCACTGAAATGTCAGAATCATTTTCTATCATCAGTTGGAAAGTCGTTGCTTTAATTACGTATTTCTCATAAAATCGAACCTTCCGGCCCAAATGTAATTTGGACTTCGAGACAATGGAATATTATCGAAATGAGAGAGAGAGAGAGAGAGAGAGAGAGAGAGAGAGAGAGAGAGAGAGAGAGAGAGAGAGAGAGAGGGGGGGGGGGGGGGGGGGGAGGGAAGGTAACTGAACTCGATGAACTGCAGCCCTTAATTAATCGTTATTACAGAGAAAGATAATTTTGTGAAATGAATGTTCTCGTGATGCAAATCAAAATGATTTCATAAATAAAACGGACGCGTTGATTAATATTGAATAAGGTTCGCATTGAAATATATGACAGTTATCTTCTTCATCGAAATTCGAGCTTGTCATTCAAACGCGAATTCAAAGCTTTGATCTTTCGGCGTTTTGATAAAATCAAATAGATAATTTTGTCTTGGACAAAAATTCGAAGAGGTTTATCAAAAGTATTTCTAACTCCATAAGACCTACTTGGAGATAAATCCCACATTAACTTTAGTGGAAGGGAAGGGGGGAGGGGTGGGCGTGAAATCCACACCGAATTTCTACCCTGTTATTTAAACCTATATTCCCAAAAAATCCAAAAAGCGATTTCGACCCAAAGAGACTTACCTGTCGGATATAGGAGCCCCATTACCTGGAGGACTCTCTCCAGGTGTAGACGGGGGTTTTGGGAGGAAGGAAGGGGGTTGGGGTGGACCTGATACCTTTGCCAAATGTCCACCCCTTTATTGATTGTCAATCCACCAAAAAACCCAAATGGATATTTCAAGACCAACAGACTTATCTGTTTGAGATGGGGCCCTCCATACCGGAGAACTCTCTCCAGGTGTAGACTGGGGAGAGGATAGGGGAAGGAATTGGGGAGGTGGGGTCGGGCGGGAGCTGATACCCTTGCCAAATCTCCACCCCATTATTAATTGTCAAACCCCAAAAAATACCTTAATGGATTATGAACCCCAACAGATTTCTGTTTGAGATGGGGCCCTCCTTACCTGGAGAACGTTTTCCAGGTGTAGAGGGGGAAGAGAATAGGGAAAGGAATTGGGGGCCGAGGGGGTTAGGGGGGAGGGTTATGAAACCCTTGACGAATCCCCACCCTCGATCTTGTCCCTCGGAAGCCAAGAATGGACATTACCACCCATTAACATCTTTGCTGGCATCATTACCCTCATTTCCTCAGTCATTCCAATCTCCTCGCGAAGACGAAAATGCGCCATTGTTCGCTGATGAGAGCGGATCTGGCGGGGATTCCTCGCGCTCCGTCCTTCGCCCGAGGACGGAAAAATGCTAATGAGGCAGAGATTGATCATTACGATTCCCGACGAAGACTGTCAATAAAAGGTTTTGCTAAGTGGAGGCTATTTAGAGCGAGGATGGTTCGCTTCGCCCCTTTTTTTTTTTTTTTTTCTTTTTTTTTTTTTTTTTTTTTTGTGTGTGTGTGTTAAGGGAATTTTAAGTTTGCGTTTGAGGGGGGGGGGGGGGGGGGGGGCGATGTTTGGAGTTCTCTGACAAGGTGATGCAGGTGCGGGCTAACACGAGCGTTACATGCACACGTATGTATATGTGTATATACGCATGTATATAATTATGTAGGTATAGATGTATTCATGATTTATATATATGTAATATATAAATATATATATATATATATATATATATATATATATATATATATATATATATATATATATATATAGGATAGAGAGAGAGAGATGAGAGAGAGAGATTGGAGAAGAGAGAGAGAGAGAGAGAGAGAGAGAGAATGATAGGAAAAAATCTAATACACCCTCAGTAAAGTAAAAAATAAAAGAAGGAATTCTACTTGTTCTTAAAACTAACTTCATACTCCAATTTGATCTCAGTTCCCTTAACTCTTCCTTTCATTTCCCCTTTTTCTTCTTCTTCTTCTTCTTCTTCTTCTTCTTCTTCTTCATCACCAACCAGCTTATCCGAAATGCCATCTGGCGTCGCGTAAAGAATGTAAAAAAAAAAAAGCGTCAAATTGACGTCTCGTACTTTTCTATAAACGTTCAAGTCTCTGCGTTCCGATGACGAGAGAGATACGACAGCAGCACTTACGTGTCTTCGTAATTAGAAACGTTTGGAGACGTTTTTCGTCCACGACTGACGACGTTTCTGAGGAGATATAATAAGAAATATGATCGAGATTCTGGCTTTTTAGTTTTCTGTAAAAGAAAACTATTGCGATGGCTAACTGTCAGTCCGTTCGTCACTTTTTCTCTCCGGCATCAGATCTTGATAAAAAATACTGAGGCTAGAGGGTTGCAAATTGGTATGTGGATCGTCCGCACTACCAAATTGCAGCCCTCTAACCTCAGTAGCTTTCATTTTATTTAAGGTTAAAGTTAGCCATGATCGTGCTTCTGGCAACGCTATGGGACAGGCCGCCACCGGGGCTTGGCTGAAAGTTTTATGAGCCTTGGTTCATACGGCATTATACGCTGTACAGAAAACGCGATCGCATTTTTTTACTTGCTTAATGTCTAATGGTTATTTCATCGTCGTGGTATTGTGATGTAGATCTGGGCGGCCCCATTTGCAAAGCATAACGTTTTGGAGACGTTTGGAGACGTTTGTTAGCCTCGACTGACAACGTTTTTCGGAGATATAAGGATTATTATCAAAAGAATTAGTATCAAGCCTCTGTTTTTATTTTCTTATAATTTCTATGATTGTTCGTTCGTCGTGGTAAGGTGATATAGCTTTGGGCATCCCTATTTGCAAATGTGGTGTTCGGAAATAGGGGAGACAATTGATAAAAAGAGGGAGGATTAAAGATTAAAGAAAGAGAGAGAGAGAGAGAGAGAGAGAGAGAGAGAGAGAGAGAGAGTAGAATCTCTCTCTCGGTTTCCGCTGGCTAAAAGCTTGCACGTTTTTCCCAAGGATGGCTTGTCATTCTGAGCTGGTTCTTGAAGTATCATTTCCCACCAACATTTGGATTTTCATTATATATATATATATAATATATATATATATATATATATAAATATATATATATATATATATATATATATACTTGTATCTATTAATACGGCATAACGTAAAGTATGATATCAATTAAACGACCACCAAGCCTCGAGGAAAATACCACTAAGGACGAGAATGTAGATGAAAACTAGGAAAAATATGAAAAGAAATGCTGAAATTTTACCAGAGATAAGAGAGAGAAAGAGAGGATTGGCAGACTTTCGTTGGAAAATTATTATTGTGGGAGATGGCGAGTGAGTTAGGCGTGATTCTCTCTCTCTCTCTCTCTCTCTCTCTCTCTCTCTCTCTCTCGCTCTCTCTCTCTCTCTCTCTCTCTCTCTCTCTCTTTCTACGAACATTCCTAGCAGACGTAATATCATGTTCATTCCTTCAGTTGGAATTTGATAATGATCATATATATACCTCCAGCTATTCTTGTCTTGTTTTCCGTGAATATATATATATGAATATATGAATATATAATATATATATATATATATATATATTTATATATATATATATATATATATATATATATATATATATATATATATATATATATATATATACATTATATATATATATATATATATATATATATATATATATATATATTTTGTGCGTTTATATGTTCATACATACATATGATTATGTCTATGTGCGTACACAAGCAAAAACACACATACACACAGACATTCTGCCCCAGACTCTCAGAGAATATTACTGGCAATTCAACAAATAGCACCGTACGCCACTACACCTGCCATTAACCGCTTTCAAAACCATCACAAACCAGAAACAGAACGCCAAACAAGGTACCACCTAAACCCACAAACAAACCGCAAACAAAGGTCGAACAGAAGACGCCCAAATTCCTCCTTTGTAAGCAAATTCATAGCATGAGTTTGTCTCGACGAAGCGAACGTTGCCCCGCTAACTCTATGACGTCACGAGTCCATTTTCTGCATCTCGCACGAGCTGATTTGCATGAATTCTTGCCTTAGAGATGCTTCCAGCACTTGATGCTTAGGGGGATGGTTAGGGGGGATGCTTATGGGGGGAGGGGGAGGGGGAGGGGGGGAGATGCTTACTAGGTGGCTGCATGGGGTTCCCTGGCCAAGCTCCTGGTCAGTGTATAAGACTGTGATGTTGCTCAGATTGAGTTTGGTCTGCGAGAGCGTTCTTCTAGTTTTTATGTCTTCCTTCAAATCTTCTTTTACAGTTCTTCTGTCTTCCTTTTGTTGCTTCAAATCTTCCTTTAGTTCTTAATTAAGTCTTCTTTTATCGCTTCAAATCCTCCTTTAGTACTTCTATTGTCTCCAAATCCAGTTTTTAACCTGACTTTGGATGTCCTGACGTGACCCTTACCCCTTTCCTTCCCTTCCCTTCCCTTCCCCCTCC
>NC_061104.1:3097500-3110000 GCF_015104395.2 Macrobrachium nipponense
AAAAATTCTCGGACATTCCACTGAGGTGTGAGAGAGATGTATATTTGAGGTGGTAGAAGTTCATCACTCTCGACGTGGTTCGGAAGTCACGTAAAGCCGTTGGTCCCGTTGCTGAATAACCACTGATTCCATGCAACGTAAAACACCATACCAACAAACAAACAAACAAGCAAACTCAGATCTTAAAAACTGCGGAGGCTAGAGGGCTGCAGATTGGTATGTTGATCATTCACCCTCCATTCGTCAAACGAGCCAAATTGCAGCTCTCTAGCCTCAGTAGATTTGATTTTATTAACGGTTAAATTTAGCCATAATCGTGCGTTGGCAACGATATATAGGATATATAGGCCAGTCCACCACAACCGGGCCGTGGCTGAAAGCTTCATGGGCCGAGGTTCATACAGCATCATACCAGGACCACAGAAAGGTAGATCTGTTTTCGGTGGTCTTGATTATACACTATACAGAAAACTCGATTGCCATGTTTTACTTATCTACTATTCATTATTTATTATAGTAGATTCACATCAACCGTGCATCTGATGTCTAGGCCAGTCCCTTACGACGCTCCACTGATTGGCTGTTGATAAGCCAATCACAGGGTTGGAAACTGTCAGTCTCTCGAGAGAGAGTTCACATAGGCAGGACGTGTGTATGATCCACCTCTCCTGAGGGATACTTTTGAAAGCTATATTCCTCAGGAGAGGTGGAACATATACATCCTGCCTATATGAACTCTCGAGAGAGAGTTACAAGGAGTTACAATGATTAGTATGTCTCAAAGACTTGTTAGTCCATCCGAGGAGACATCGTGTGCTCACTTATCTGTAGGAATAGGTTTTTACTGTGCATTCAATGTGTCCTAATGATTTTGTCTAGCTTTCTTTTAAACTCTTCTACACTGTTGCTGTTAACAACTTAAAGACGGAGTTTCCAGCCATGTGATTGGCGTATCAACAGCCAATAAGGAGGAAAGTCGTTTGGGATTGGTTAGACATCGGATGCACGGTTGATGTGAATCTACTATAGTGATCTGCTAGTGATCTCGAATAGGTGTTGCATTCTGAGAGATTTCCTGAAATGATTGGGGCACGTCGCTGCTTCGTATATATTAAAAATGGCTTGTTATCAAGTGTTGAGTTCTGTATATTCTCGACGAAATGACAGTTTCAGTTTGCAAAACGCCGAAGATGAAATGAGATCAAAGGATGTTACGAAACGTTTATACGTTGCTTTATACAAAAATTTCAAGTGTTTATATATATATATATATCTTTATATATATATTATATATACTATATATATATGTAATATATATTTATATATATAGGAATATACATTAATTATATATATAATAATATATAGATTACAATATATTATATATAGAATACATATAATTACATACAATATATATATAATGTATATACATATATATATATTATATATATTTATATATATATATATACATATAGATAATTATAATATATAATATATATATATATATATACATATATATATTTATATATATAATCTCATATATATATATATATATATATATATATAATATATATATTTCCCCCAGATTTGACTTAGCGGTGCAAAACTAGAATACCTAAAAGGATATTGTTTTTATTTATTTATTTATTTTTTGTTAATGCGGTTACAGGTTGTTTATTGTATAGTGTAAAATGCAGAATGAATGAATGACGTTTTGTATAAATGTTTTTTTTTTTACGACTACTGTATTAATTACATTGTGCAAGTTTTTGTTGGTATGACGTCACAAGCCTGCAAATTCATTCTTTCTCTCTCTCTCTCTCTCTCTCTCTCTCTCTCTCTCTCTCTCTCTCTCTCTCTCCATAAGGGTTTCAGCTGAAAATTTGAATGAATAAATGAAGTATATTAAATGGGTTCTACTGTCTAATTTTCGAGTTTGTGCGTGTGTGAGAGAGAGAGAGAGAGAGAGAGAGAGAGAGAGAGAGTGAGGAAAGAGGCTCAAACAAAAAGGACTGATGAAAGCCGAAGAGAAATTGCCCGTGCTTTGCTTGCAAGCAAAACGCTCTCTCTCTCTCTCTCTCTCTCTCTCTCTCTCTCTCTCTCTCTCTCTCACACACACACAACACACACACAAACTCGAAGTTTCGTAGGGTGAAATGAACCACCAAGTCATTGGCAATGACAAGAAGGTATTCCGATACGGGTTGGGCTAACTTACTAGGACACTAATGGAGACGAGAGAGAGAGAGAGAGAGAGAGAGAGATCTAAAAGTTAAATATTCGTGAGGTGGGGGGAGGGGGAAGGCAAGCATTCAATTTTTCAACGTGTTGTCTAAACCTGTGTTGGGCTAAACTTTGGTTTTCGGTCATTTGGTTTTATTTTGACTTGCGTTAAACCAATGTTGTTCTAAAACTGTTTTGTTTTCAGCCATTTGGTTTTATTTTGCTTTACGTTAAACCAGGGTTGTTCCGAAACTGTTTTGTTTTCAATTATTGGGTTTTATTTTTACTTTGACTTGCATTATTTTAAAGTTGTTCTAAAACTTTGGTTTTAAGTCATTTGGTTTTATTTTGAATTGTGGTAAACCAAGGTTGTTTTATAACTTTATTGGTTTTCAGTCATTTGCTTTTAGTTTTTGGACTTGTGTTGAACCACGGTTGTTCCAAAACTGTTTTGTTTGCTTTTATTTGATTTTATTATGTCGTTTTTACAACTTTGTGTGATTTCAAGTGTTTAGTGACTTCTGTATTATGACGAAGAATGATATGATAAAGTTGTGTATAAATATAATAATCAAGAATATGTTTCTTCAAGTTTTCTTAATAATGCATCAAGGCAGACAGGTAAGACATTACAAAACGGAAGTTGAATAAAGAAAGTTGAATAATGGATTAATGAAAATACAAATGATAATTTAATCCCAAAACAAAACTTGATGTCCAAAGTTATTTAGTAAGTGAAAATAAACAAATAGATAGAAACAACTTTAGCAGTGGAAGTTGAATGATAATGAATATTATCACGCCCGAAAGTATTTTCGTTCGTTTATTTGTATATTTATTTATTTATTTATTTATTTTTTGCCCACGCAGTCGTATGTTTGCTGCTTGTTAGTAACTGGGTGCTGTTTGCTTGTTATTTGTTTTTGCAGTCGTTAAGGAGGATAGTTATAATCCAATAATTTCTTCCTTTACATGATGACGTGGAGGCAGAGAGACTTTTTTTCGGGAAAAGCCCAAGTTTGCCGTCAGTGATCCTCTGAACGCTAGAGAGGTTGGGATTGCCTCTGAGAGGTACTTGTCTACTGAGAGCAGTGGATTCGCCTTGGATCGCTGCAATGGTGTGTAGCTGTTAGCGCGTCTTTATTCCACATCAACGCCTGCCTGCTTTTGAGTCTTCAGCGCTTTATACCACTGTCACGCCCGTTTGATCGTTCTCCCGCTGCTGATGCATGGATGTTTGTCTTCGAGGAGCAGCTGTGATCGAGTTTTTATAAAGTTCTCGATACCAATCTTGGAGGATTACAACACTTATCAATCTGCGACGGACACATTACGAACACACGAGAGGATATCAGCCTTGGACAACCTCTAAAGGAACTTCAGATTATCACCTGGTCCCTTATATTTATACTGCAACTGCAACGCCGTTGATGATACTTTACGAGGAGTTAAGTATTGGTTTTAGTAACTGTCCTCCATTTTTAGAGCTGCAATTAACAGCACTTCGTTACAACGGAACATCAAGTTTACGCTGCAGTGACCTGAAACTTACCTCGGTCCAAATATTATTCAATTATTTTTTTTTTCTTCTTTTTGTAAATAAATATTTATATTAACATTTTCGTATCATACTCCCTCGTTGTCCTTTGCCATCATTGTTTACAAACTATAACTCGTAGTTAAAGGTACTTCAGGTTGTGCAAAATACTATTGTTCTTTTATGTAAACGGCTTTACGCAAATTATAAAGAACCTGCTTTACGTTAATGTTATTAAGTCGTGACAATATAAAGGATGAATAATTAAATAATCCCCCAAAAATACTGGTATCCAAGGTTGTTAGTAAGAAATATATATATATATATATATATATATATATAGATATATAATATATATATATATATATATAATATATATATATATATATAAAATATTTCAGAACATCTACTTTCACGTACGAAAAGTACAACACAAGTATCAACAATAACACAAAAATGATCTATATATATATATATATATATATATATATATATATATATATATATATATATATATATATATATATAAAATATTTCAGAAACATCTACTTTCACGTACGAAAAGTACAACACAAGTATCAACACAAAATGACAAAACAAAACAAAATGTTTTAGTTAGTTCCTTCATGAATATGAAAATAGATTTCGTATATTTTTGGGAGGGGGGTGGGGGCTGGTTAAGGGGGGGGGAGGCTGGAGGACCAACAAAAAGAAACAAAATCGTGAAGGGGGAAGTTGTGGGGGGGGGGGGGGGAGGATTGCAAGAATTCCAAGCAAGGTGATAATAGAATCAGCTCATTATGTCTTTTTCTGTGACCTGTATGTTCACCTGGAAAGAAAGAATTTCCAGGTATTTCTGGGGGGTTCATTAGAATAATGCAGTGTTTTAGTGTTTTGTGCTGGAACAAAACTGGGCTGCAGAATGGTATATACAGGGTTTTCCGTGTACCGACTCTTTGTGTGTACGATGGTGTACTGTGTTAAATTTAACTGGACTGTGTAATCATATGTACTGTTATTAACTAGGTTGAATAAGTACGCAAAACATTGCTAATTCATTATAAATATTTTAGTCGCACAGACAATTAATTAGAATTACAGAATTTGGAAATTACTTTTAAAATCATAGATATAATATACATATGTAAATATATTAAATATATGTAGTGTTTGTGTATACATACGTACATACACAGACAAACCTATTTGCACTATCTACTACAAGGAACCTATCTTCCAAGGAACCTCTTCCTAGTTATCAGCTCTCTAGAAATAGTTATACTGTGTGATAAAAATCCACAGTTATATAGTAAGATATATTATTTGTATAAAATAAAATAAAAAGACGTTAAAATTTCATCGTTCAGGCGTTCGTAAGTCTTTGTTTATTTATTGTACTTAGTAATATACTTAACTATACTCTGTTTTTTTTCATCTGTCCATCCGCCTGTGGTGTTTTTGTATGGTAACACTGCGTCCCGGGCTTTACATAGTTACGCTATGTGTAAGTTTTAGGTAAATAAAAGGATATCTGGGTGTACATTTGCAACTGAAAAGTGTTTTCATAATTTACTGTATGCGAATTACACCGTTAATATTCGAAATAGGATATTATTATAATCGTTGAATGTAAGCTGAATGTAACTGTCTAAAGCCCGGGACGCAGTGTTACCATACAAAAACACCACAGGCGGATGGAAAGATGAAAAAAAACAGGGTATAGTTATACTGCGATTCGGCGGACATAAGGTTTCCTAGAACATTGTAATATGGTTTCCGAATCTTGTTCCAGGAGGTCTGATTGTGTTCCAGTATCTTGTTCCAGGAGTTCTGATTGTGTTCCAGTGAGTTATCGTCGGGTTCCGGTGGTGTGCGGAGGTGGAAGGCTCAGGCTGTTCTCTCTCTCTCTCTCTCTCATTTAAAATTCAAATAAAAATAGTTTTTTCTTAGTTTTACACATTCTCTCTCTCTCTCTCTCTCTCTCTCTCTCTCTCATTTTCATTTAAGCTACGTTTAATGAAAAAAAAGACATATTTTTCTCATTTTCCGCATTGTTGCTCTCTCTCTCTCTCTCTCTCTCTCTCTCTCTCTCTCTCTCACTTTCCAGCAGGTACCGTCTGTGTGTGTTATCTCATGCATAACCGCCCACTTTCCAATTCGCACAACGCGTCCGGGAATGATATCCATCCAGCCGTCGCCCTCCCCTCTCTCTCTCTCTCTCTCTCTCTCTCTCTCTCTCTCTCTCTCTCTCTCTCTGGACGGTAATAACGAAGGAAACGGGCATCTGAGACCGGGAACGTACTATCACGTCCATCCTACTGATAAAACTGTTTACCCAATATCAGAAAAACGTCGTTGAATAGGTGAGAGAGAGAGAAAGAGACAGAGAGAGAGAGACAGACAGACAGACAGACAGACAGACAGACAGGCAGAGAAAGAAAGAGAGAGACAGAATGGGTCGATGTCGACTTCATAATTCAGCTTCGGCTCCGTGTTCAGATGGTTTTATCGGACGTCGACTCGGTTCGAGAATTTAGCCTCACTTTCGGATCCTCTCTCTCTCTCTCTCTCTCTCTCTCTCTCTCTCTCTCTCTCTCTCTCTCTCTCTCTCTCTTTCTGGTTCGCTTCAGAGGGAGGGGAAGGAGTGTGTGTATATATATATATATATATATATATATATATATATATATATATATATATATATATATATATATATATATATATATATATACATATATATATATATATATATATATATATATATATATATATATATATATATGTATATGTATATGTATGTATATATATACATATGTCTTTCGTTGCTTAACCACATAATCAATTAACCCATTAGAAATCATTTCTCTCATAAAATTTCCAGGATCAAATAAACATATGTAAAAATGACTTATTTTGTATTTTCATTCCGAAATAAGCAGTGAGGTCTTCGTCATTCCCACAAGAGACGTTCAATTAACTAGATCGAAAACGCCCCGAGGAAACAGAACTGTATTACGATCTGAATTTATAAAAATAAAAAATAAAAATATAGAGAAGAATTCCCTCCTCATTGCTATTGCGCAGACACTGACGCCCCAACACTTTTCACATATTCTCTCCTCCCGTAAGTGGCCCGTCAAATCTTTTACGACCCCCGGAAGCCTTGTTCGTAGGGCCCATCCCAAGGACGGCCGACTGGGGCGTAAGCTATTTCCCTTCGGGATCCCAAGGTACCACTTTGGGATACTTTTGGGATGCAATGTAAGCTGGGTACTTTTGGGATCAGAGATCAGAGTGTCAGGAGATGGAATCGTAAACAGGAAATTATGCACAGGACAGAGAGAGAGAGAGAGAGAGAGAGAGAGAGAGAGAGAGAGAGAGAGAGGGAGAGAGCAACAATGCGGAAAATGAAGCAGTTGGATAATACTAGAGACGGAGAATTAGAAAAAGGATCAGCTGAGATAAGGATGGCAATAAGTGGAAAGATATATACAGAGAGAGAGAGAGAGAGAGAGAGAGAGAGAGAGAGAGAGAGAGAGAGAGAGAGAGAGAGTAAATCGGCCCCAAAAATAAAGGCATATCCAAAAACTAACAAGTACAATACACATAATTTGTCCCCAGGATGTACAGCAACTCTCTCTCTCTCTCTCTCTCTCTCTTCTCTCTCTCTCTCTCTCTCTCTCTCTCTCGGCTCTCTCTCTCTCTCTCTCTCTCTCTCTATATATATATATATATATATATATATATATATATAGATATATATATATATATATCTATATATATATATATATATATATATATATATATATATATATATATATATATATATATATATTGCAACAAATCACTGTAGACGTGTGATGATCATATATGCATACAGCCAGGAGAAGGGTGAAATGAAATGACTTGAACCGAGCGCTTTCATGTAATTTCTACACCTCATCAGGGTTCAGGTACAAGTGCCAAGAAAACAAATACAGAGTCACAAGAAGACTTCGTGGCAAGACAAATGATGCTAAAAAACAAACAACGCTAACAACTACCAGACAGTTCTAATACCTAATAGCCTACTTGTTTTAAAATACCCTTCGTTAAAATCTCATCAACTTTGTACAAACCTAGGCTGATATTCACTAAATTATCACAGTCTTGTTTAATTATACATGATTCTATTAAATTTCTTTTCACCAAATCTCTACAAAACATATTTCCTTTGAGTCTGTCCAGTTAATACCATGATCACTATTATTCATATGCACAAATAATGCATTTGACATATTACCAGTTCTTACATTATTATTTGTGCTGTTTTAATCGAACTGTCAATGTCTTTCCACTTTGTCCCACGTAAGTTTTATTACAATTTTTGCACGGAATCTTATAAATACAACCTGTTCCATTTCCAGTGAATTTCTTTATCAGCAAGTTTCTAATAGTTCCTAGAGTTTTAAACACAACATTAATACCTAGTGTTTGACTTGTCTCGGATGTTATTAAAGCTAGTATAAAAAGGAAGCACTAAAAGGTTTTTGTTTTCGAACTTTTCAGTTTTTGTCAATCCATAAAACGTTTTTCGTGCCTTACAATAGGTGTTTTCAATAAAACTGTTTGGGTACCTCAAATTGCCAGCAATTTCACGTATCTTGTCAATTTCATGATCTAAAAATTCGGGGCTGCTGACCCGCAGGGCCCTTAAAAACATAGCAGAAAAAACAGCAGTCTTAGTTCTAAAAGGATGGTTTGGAATAAAAATGTACATAAGAAGAGATATTTGTGGGTTTCCCTATAAACAGAAAATTTGAACTTTCTATCAAATCTATGTACACACATCTAAAAAATGGCAATTTTCCTTCTTCTTCCCTCTCAAGGGTGAACTTTATGGAGGCACTAGTGCATTTAGTCTACTAAGAAAGTTGTTTACGTTCTTTTTCACTGGCCATGAACAAAAGATGTCATCCACATATCTTATCCATAACACACCTCTTGGCAATAAATTCGGTAAATATTTTCTTTCAAAAAACTCCATATATAGATTGCTAAGTATAGGAGAAAGAGGATTTCCCATGGCCATACCGAATTTCTGTTCATAATATTACCATTAAAAGTAAACTTGCAACCTTTGATACACAATTTTATAAGTTCTATTAAAGTTTTTTGTGTGGCAATATGAACACATGTTTTTTCATTTCATCCTCCAGAAACTCTAACAGGTCATCTATTGGCACCTTTGTAAAAAGAGAAGTAACGTCGAAACTCACCATTATAAAGTCATAATTTGGGTTAAAATTATTAAGACGACTGATAAAATCTACATTATTTTTCGAGAGAACATCCCGAGACCGTCCCCACTAGTGGTGTAAGTATTTCAACAAGCCATTTTGATAGTTTTATATGCAAAGAACCAACAGAGCTTATAATAGGTCTTACTGGATTAACCTTGTTTATTGCGTTTTTATAGTACCATACAGATAAGGAGAAGTTGGGCAAATAGTTAGAAATTTTTGTACTAATCCTTATGGTTATACAAGAGTTTCTTAATATTCTTGTTAAACTGAGCATTATCATTTTCTAAAGTACTGTTTCTCAGTCGGATATAGGTAGTATGATCGTCTAACAGTTCGTAACTTTTTCTCTCATATTCAGTTTTAATCCAATATAACCAGAGCACTTGACTTATCTGCTTTCGTGACGTGGAGAGTGTTATCTTTCTTAATTTTCTTGTAAGTTTCAAAACCTCTTTGGAATAGTAGGTGATATACCCCAATCCAGCAATACCGTATATCATACCCTTCCGCAGATATTCAGTTTGTCAATAGGATGTTGCTGAACTTTTCCAATTGACAGAAGGCATTACCTATTTCCAACCAATCAATATTATTGTTAACAGAAAAATTCAAACCATAACCCAGAGCTGAGATAGTTATGTTATCAAAGTTTTTGTAGATAAATTACATACAAATTCAGAATTGGCATGTTTAGTCCAATTACTATGTTTTTACCAAGTTATTTAGCTTTCTATCTAGCTTAATTTGCATTTATTACACTCACTCTCATTTTATTATAACAAAAGTCATATAATACATTATTCCAATCTGTGGGGCATACATTATTAAAATTGTTCTTATCATATCTGAGTTTTTTGAAACAAGCATTTACATCCAGTTTACAAATATCGATATGCTTCTTTAAAATCCCGCGATGGTAGTCCTCAAATGGAGTGGTTGCTAGAAGGTCCAGACGTCTGGTAGTAAGTTACTTCGGCATAACTTGTTCATCCAAAACATCGTTGAGGAATCGGCATCTATTTTCGTTTTGTGCGCCTGAACAAGAGAAGTAGCAAACTTATCCACGAAGTTCTTGATGGTAGGAAAAAGCATTCCAAAGTTACGATAGGTGGTGAGAGGCGTCTGGCGTCCATACTGCAACAAATCACTGTAGACGTTGTGATGATCATATATGCATACAGCCAGGAGAAGGGTGAAATGAAATGACTTGAACCGAGCGCTTTCATGTATTTCTACACACCTCATCAGGGTTCAGGTACAAGTGCCAAGAAAACAAATACAGAGTCACAAGAAGACTTCGTGGCAAGACAAATGATGCTAAAAAACAAACAACGCTAACAACTACCGATGTTTGGATGAACAAGTTATGCCGAAGTCACTTACTACCAGACGTCTGGACCTTCTAGCAACCAACTCCATTTGAGGACTACCATCGCGGGATTTTTAAAGAAGCATATCGATATTTGTAAACTGGATGTAAATGCTTGTTTCAAAAACTCAGATATGATAAGAAACAATTTTAATAATGTATGCCCCACAGATTGGAATAATGTATTATATGACTTTTGTTATAATAAAATGAGATGTGAGTGTAATAAAATTGCAAATTAAGCTAGATAGAAAGCTAAATAACTTGGTAAAACATAGTAATTGGACTAAACATGCCAATTCTGAATTTTGTATGTAATTTATCTACAAAAACTTTTGATAACATAACTATCTCAGCTCTGGGTTATGGTTTGAATTTTTCTGTTAACATAATATTGATTGGTTGGAAATAGGTAATGCCTTCTGTCAATTGGAAAAGTTCAGCAACATCCCTATTGACAAACTGAATATCTGCAAGGGTATGATATACGGTATTGCTGGATTGGGTATATCACCTACTATTCCAAAGAGGTTTTTTGAAACTTACAAGAAAATTAAGAAAGATAACACTCTCCACGTCACGAAAGCAGATAAGTCAAGTGCTCTGGTTATATTGGATAAAACTGAATATGAGAGAAAAATGTACGAACTGTTAGACGATCATACTACCTATATCCGACTGAGAAACAGTACTTTAGAAAATGATAATGCTCAGTTTAACAAGAATATAAGAAACTCTTGTATAACCATAAGGATTTAGTACAAAAATTTCTAACTATTTTGCCCAACTTCTCCTTATCTGTATGGTACTATAAAAACGCATAAACAAGGTAATCCAGTAAGACCTATTATAAGCTCTGTTGGTTCTTTTGCATATAAACTATCAAAATGGCTTGTTGAAATACTTACACCACTAGTGGGGACGGTCTCGGGATGTTTCTCTCGAAAATAATGTAGATTTTTTATCAGTCGTCTTAATAATTTTAACCCAAATTATGACTTTATAATGGTGAGTTTCGACGTTACTTCTCTTTTTACAAAGGTGCCAATAGATGACCTGTTAGAGTTTCTGGAGGATGAAATGAAAAAACATGTGTTCATATTGCCACACAAAACTTTAATAGAACTTATAAAATTGTGTATCAAGGTTGCAAGTTTACTTTTAATGGTAATTATTATGAACAGAAATTCGGTATGGCCATGGGAAATCCTCTTTCTCCTATACTTAGCAATCTATATATGGAGTTTTTTTGAAGAAATATTTACCGATTTATTGCCAAGAGTGTGTTATGGATAAGATATGTGGATGACATCTTTTGTTCATGGCCAGTGAAAAAGACGTAAACAACTTTCTTAGTAGACTAAATGCACTAGTGCCCTCCATAAAATTCACCCTTGAGAGGGAAGAAGAAGGAAAATTGCCATTTTTAGATGTGTTGTTACATAGATTTGATAGAAAGTTCAAATTTTCTGTTTATAGGAAACCCACAAATATCTCTTCTTATGTACATTTTTATTCAAACCATCCTTTTAGAACTAAGACTGCTGTTTTTTCTGCTATGTTTTTAAGGGCCCTGCGGGTCAGCAGCCCCGAATTTTTAGATCATGAAATTGACAAGATACGTGAAATTGCTGGCAATTTGAGGTACCCAAACAGTTTTATTGAAAACACCTATTGTAAGGCACGAAAAACGTTTTATGGATTGACAAAAACTGAAAAGTTCGAAAACAAAAACCTTTTAGTGCTTCCTTTTTATACTAGCTTTAATAACATCCCGAGACAAGTCAAACCACTAGGTATTAATGTTGTGTTTAAAACTCTAGGAACTATTAGAAACTTGCTGATAAGAAATTCACCTGGAAATGGAACAGGTTGTATTTATAAGATTCCGTGCAAAAATTGTAATAAAACTTACGTGGGACAAAGTGGAAAGACATTGACAGTTCGATTAAAACAGCACAAATATAATGTAAGAACTGGTAATATGTCAAATGCATTATTTGTGCATATGAATAATAGTGATCATGGTATTAACTGGACAGACTCAAAGGAAATTATGTTTTGTAGAGATTTGGTGAAAAGAAATTTA
>NC_061104.1:3112500-3118890 GCF_015104395.2 Macrobrachium nipponense
AACTTGACATATGCAGGAGCAAGATTAGTAGCAGAACTGATGGGGACACGAACACCAACACCACCAGCACAACCAACCCAACAGAAACCAAAACAGCAACCGCCTTGGAAAAGGCGCCTGGAAAGCAAATCATGGTGATGAGATCTGACTTGAGTAAACTGAAAGAGATGGCAGAAAAAAGGTTAAGAAGCAAGAAAAGAAGGGAGGAACTCAACGAGAAATACAAAGTACACGATAGGGGACTAAACAACACAATAGAGGATGTAAAACAGAGGCTTAAGGCCAAAGCACATAAGATCCAACGATACATGAACAGGAATAAGGGATATCAACAGAACAAACTATTCGGAACCAACCAGAAAAGACTATACAGCCAACTAAGAGGGGAAGACAACCACCAAGAAATTCCTGAAGCCGAACCAAGTAAGAAACTCTGGGAAAATATATGGAGCAATCCGGTATCACACAACAAACATGCAACATGGCTCCAGGAAGCCAAGGCAGAAGAAACATGTAGAATAAAACAGATTCACTGACATCACGACAGACACAGTCAGACACCAACTAAAGAAAATGCCCAACTGGAAAGCACCAGGTCCCGATCAAGTCCATGGATACTGGCTCAAAAACTTCAAGGCCCTACACCCACGAATAGCAGAACAACAGCATTGTATTACAAATCACCATGCGCCCAAATGGATGACCACAGGAAGAACATCCTTAGTCCAGAAAGACAAGAGTAAGGGAAATATAGCCAATAACTACAGGCCTATCACCTGCCTACCAATAATGTGGAAGTTACTAACAGGTATCATCAGTGAAAGGCTATACAACTACCTAGAGGATACAAACACCATCCCCCACCAACAGAAAGGCTGCAGAAGGAAGTGTAGGGCACAAAAGACCAGCTCCTGATAGACAAAATGGTAATGAGAACAGTAGAGAAGGAAAACCAACCTAAGCATGGCATGGATAGACTATAAAAAAGCCTTCGACATTTTACCACACACATGGCTAATAGAATGCCTGAAAATATATGGGGCAGAGGAAAACACCATCAGCTTCCTCAAAAATACAATGCGCAACTGGAATACAATACTTACAAGCTCTGGAATAAGACTATCAGAGGTTAATATCAGGAGAGGGATCTTCCAGGGCGACTCACTGTCCCCACTACTCTTCGTAGTAGCCATGATTCCCATGACAAAAGTACTGCAGAAGATGAATGCTGGGTACAAACTCAAGAAAAGAGGCAACAGAATTAACCATCTGATGTTCATGGACGACATCAAGCTGTATGGTAAGAGCATCAAGGAAATAGATACCCTAATCTAGACTGTAAGGATTGTATCTGGGGACATCAGGATGGAGTTTGGAATAGAAAAATGCGCCTTAGTCAACATACAAAAAGGCAAAGTAACAAGGACTGAAGGGATAAACTTACCAGATGGGAGCAACATCAAACAAATAGATGAGACTGGATACTCATACCTGGGAATAATGGAAGGAGGGGATATAAAACACCAAGAGATGAAGGACACGATCAGGAAAGAATATATGCAGAGACTTAAGGCGATACTCAAGTCAAAACTCAATGCCGGAACTATGAAAAAGCCATAAACACATGGGCAGTGCCAGTAATCAGATACAGCGCAGGAATAGTGGAATGGATGAAGGCAGAACTCAGCAACATAGACCAGAAAACTAGGAAACATATGACAATACACAAAGCACTACACCCAAGAACAAATACGGACAAACTATACATAACACGAAAGGAAGGAGGGAGAGGACTACTAAGCATAGAGGACTGCGTCAACATCGAGAACAGAGCACTGGGGCAATATCTGAAAACCAGTGAAGACGAGTGGCTCAATAGTGCATGGGAAGAAGGACTGATAAAAGTAGACGAAGACCCAGAAATACATAGAGACAGGAGAATGACAAACAGAACAGAGGAATGGCACAACAAACCAATGCACGGACAATACATGAGACAGACTAAAGAACTAGCCAGCGATGACACATGGCAATGGTTACAGAGGGGAGAGCTCAAGAAGGAAACTGAAGGAATGATAACAGCGGCACAAGATCAGGCCCTAAGAACCAGATATATCCAAAGAACGATAGACGGAAATGACATCTCTCCCATATGTAGGAAGTACAATACGAAAAATGAGACCATAAACCACATAGCAAGCGAATGTCCGGCACTTGCACAGAACCAGTACAAAAAGAGCATGATTCATTGGCAAAAGCCCTCCACTGGAGCCTGTTCAAGAAACATCAGCTAACTTGCAGTAATAAGTGGTACGAGCACCAACCTGAGGGAGTGATAGAAAACGATCAGGCAAAGATCCTCTGGGACTATGGTATCATAACAGATAGGGTGATACGTGCAAATACACCAGACGTGACGTTGATTGACAAAGTCAAGAAGAAAGTATCACTCATTGATGTCGCAATACCATGGGACACCAGAGTAGAAGAGAAAGAAAGGGAAAAAATGAATAAGTATCAAGATCTGAAAATAGAAATAAGAAGGATATGGGATATGCCAGTGGAAATTGTACCCATAATCATAGGAGCACTAGGCACGATCCCGAGATCCCTGAAAAGGAATCTGGAAAAACTAGAGGCTGAAGTAGCTCCAGGACTCATGCAAAGAGTGTGATCCTAGAAAAACTGCGCACATAGTAAGAAAAGTGATGGACTCCTAAGGAGCAGGATGCAACCCGGAACCCCACACTATAAATGCCACCCAGTCGAATTGGAGTACTGATAAAGCAAAAAAAGAAAAAAATAATAATAATACTACTAATAATCATAAATCGTAACAATCGTCTCATATGAATGTGGGTTCATCTTCTGGATAATAATATAATAATAATAATAATAATAATAATAATAATAATAATAATAATAATAATAATAATAATAATAATTAATCGTAACAATAGTCTCATATTAATCTGGGTTCATCATCTGGTATAATAATAATAATAATAATAATAATAATAATAATAATAATAATAATGATGATGATGATGATGATGATGATGATGATGATGGTGGTGGTGGTGGTGGTGGTGGTAAGGAATCTATTTCAGTCCAAGTATATTTAATCATCTCTGGAGCCAAATATGGAAATAAAATCTAATGATTTC
This sequence comes from Macrobrachium nipponense, assembly GCF_015104395.2. Lineage (NCBI taxonomy): Eukaryota > Metazoa > Arthropoda > Malacostraca > Decapoda > Palaemonidae > Macrobrachium > Macrobrachium nipponense. The sequence goes on from NC_061104.1 coordinate 3,115,668, forward strand.
GTATACGGAACGAGATTTTATTCCATTACCCAACACAATGTGAGGTTATTTGTGGGTGCAGAATAGATCTACGCCCTAAGGTCATTGGATGCTTAGAGATTAAGTCATTATCGGTCGGGACGAGGCAGTTTAAACGTGGTTGATTGGGTTATTTTATGCAGAGAGAAAGAGAGAGATAGAGATAGAGAGAATGGAGGGAGAGAGAGAGAGAGAGAGAGAGAGGGAGAGAGAGAGAGAGAGAGAGAGAGTTGACTTTGTGTAACTTAATTAAATAAAGTATTCTGGTAGGGTTTGTATTTATTTATTTTTGTTTTCTTTTACAAAACTAAATTATAGGATAATTTTCATGGAGAGAGAGAGAGAGAGAGAGAGAGAGCGAGAGAGAGAGGGAGAGAGAGAGAGAGAGAGAGAGATAGATTGACTCTGTATAACTTAATTAACCAAAGGATTTTGGTATGAGTTTTTTTAAGCAAAATCAAAATATAGGGTTTCTTTTTATGGAGAGAGAGAGAGAGAGAGAGAGAGAGGAGAGAGAGAGAGAGAGAGATCACTACACATTTGAAAAAGCAAAAAATCTACGATGAGTTGAAGTAATCATAATTCAGAGAGAGAGAGAGAGAGAGAGAGAGAGAGAGATGTAAACAGATAACAGAGGGGAGAATAAGTTCCCCTTGATGAGGGGAGATAGGGAGAGGGGACATATGGAAACATCTGGGGGAAAGGGAAAACTGTTACATGAGCTTCAGAATTCTCGGAAGAATTAGGGAAAAAATGGTCCGTTATATGTGTGGGTTTTGTGGTTAAGAATTATTATTATTATTATTATTATTATTATTATTATTATTATTATTATTATTATTATTATTACTTGACGATTCTTTGGCTTTCATATTAATGATAAAGAAATTATTATTATTATTTTTTTTTTTTTTTTTGCTCTATCACAGTCCTCCAATTCGACTGGGTGGTATTTATAGTGTGTGGGGTTTCGGGTTGCATCCTGCCTCCTTAGGAGTCCATCACTTTTCTTACTATGTGCGCAGTTTCTAGGATCATACTCTTCGGCATGAGTCCTGGAGCTATTTCAGCCTCTAGTTTTTCTAGATTCCTTTCCAGGGATCTTGGGATCGTGCCTAGTGTTCCTATGATTATGGGTACAATTTCCACTGGCATATCCCATATCCTTCTTATTTCGTTTTCAGGTCTTGATACTTATCCATTTTTTCCCTCTCTTTCTCTTCAACTCTGGTTTCCCATGGTATTGCGACATCAATGAGTAATACTTTCTTCTTGATTTTGTCCATTAACGCCACGTCTGGTCTAATTGCATGTATCACCCTATCTGTTCTGATACCATAGTCCCAGAGGATCTTTGCTTGATCGTTTTCTATCACTCCCTCAGGTTGGTGCTCATACCATTTATTACTGCAAGGTAGCTGATGTTTCTTGCACAGGCTCCAGTGGAGGGCTTTTGTCACTGAATCATGACTCTTTTTGTACTGGTTCTGTGCAAGTACCGGACATTCGCTTGCTATGTGGTTTATGGTCTCATTTTTCGTAGTGGACTTCCTACATATGGGAGAGATGTTATTTCCGTCTATCGTTCTTTGAAAATATCTGGTTCTTCGGGCCTGATCTTGTGCCGCTGTTATCATTCCTTCAGTTTCCTTGTTTAGCTCTCCCCTCTGTAACCATTGCCATGTGTCATCGCTGGCTAGTTCTTTAGTCTGTCTCATGTATTGTCCGTGCATTGGTTTGTTGTGCCAGTCCTCTGTTCTGTTTGTCATTCTCCTGTCTCTGTATATTTCTGGGTCTTCGTCTACTTTTATTAGTCCTTCTTCCCATGCACTCTTTAGCCACTCGTCTTCATTGGTTTTCAGTGCTCTGTTCTCGATGTTGACACAGTCCTCTATACTTAGTAGTCCTCTCCCTCCTTCCTTTCGTGTTATGTATAGTCTGTCCGTATTTGCTCTTGGGTGTAGTGCTTTGTGTATTGTCATATGTTTCCTGGTTGTCTGATCTATGCTGAGGAGTACTGCCTTCGTCCATTCCACTATTCCTGCGCTGTCTCTGATCACTGGCACTGCCCATGTGTTTATGGCTTTATCATATTTCCAGCGTTGAGTTTTGACTTGAGTATCGCCTTAAGTCTCTGCAGATATTTTTCCCTGATCGTGTCCTTCATCTCTTGGTGTTTTATATCCCCTCCTTCCATTATTCCCAGTTGTTTGTATCCAGTCTCATCTATGTGTTTGATGTTGCTCCCATCTGGTAGCTTTATCCCTTCAGTTCTCGTTACTTTGCCTTTTTGTATGTTGACTAAAGCGCATTTTTCTATTCCAAACTCCATCCTGATGTCCCCAGATACAATCCTTACAGTCTGGATTAGGGTATCTATATCCTTGATGCTCTTACCATACAGCTTGATGTCGTCCATGAACATCAGATGGTTAATTCTGTTGCCTCTTTTCTTGAGTAGGTACCCAGCATCCATCTTCTGTAGTAATTTTGTCATGGGAATCATGGCTACTACGAAGAGTAGTGGGGACAGTGAGTCGCCCTGGAAGATCCCTCTCCTAATATTAACCTCTGCTAGTCTTATTCCAGAGCTTGTAAGTATTGTATTCCAGTTGCGCATTGTATTTTTGAGGAAGCTGATGGTGTTTTCCTCTGCCCTATATGTTTCAGGCATTCTATTAGCCACGTGTGTGGTATCATGTCGAAGGCTTTTTTATAGTCTATCCATGCCATGCTTAGGTTGGTTTTCCTTCTCCTACTGTTCTTCATTACCATTTTGTCTATCAGGAGCTGGTCTTTTGTGCCCTTACACTTCCTTCTGCAGCCTTTCTGTTGGTGGGGGATGGTGTTTATTATTATTATTATTATTATTATTATTATTATTATTATTATTATTATTATTATTATCATTATTATTATTATTATTATTATTGAAAACGCAATAATATAGTTTAAAACTAAAATTTGGGCATGATGGTCTTTAGTTCCTATGCTTCACATTTCGAAGAGAGAGAGAGAGAGAGAGAGAGAGAGAGAGAGAGAGAGAGAGAGCTCCGTATTATGTTATGAACCACTGATGCTTAAATTCAAAGGAATCCAAGAGAGACCATTGAAAAGAATAATGCCATCGTTCCTAACCTGCATATCATTAAACTATTCTCTCTCTCTCTCTCTCCCGGTCTCCTCTCTCTCTCTCTCTATCTCT